>NC_140977.1:55000346-55070346 GCF_056783735.1 Eptatretus burgeri
CTCCCTCTCTCTCACCCTCTCCCTCTCTCTCACCCCTCTCTCTCTCACCCCTCTCTCCCTCTCTCTCTCCCTCTCTCTCACCCCTCTCCCTCTCTCACCCCTCTCCCTCTCTCACCCCTCTCCCTCTCTCACCCCTCTCCCTCTCTCTCACCCCTCTTCCTCTCTCTCACCCCTCTCCCTCTCTCTCACCATCCCACCCCTCTCTCTCACCATCCCACCCCTCTCTCTCCCACCCCTCTCCCTCTCACCCCTCCCCTCTCTCACCTCTCTCTCTCTCTCTCTCTCTCTCTCTCTCTCTCTCTCTCTCTCTCTCTCTCTCTCTCTCTCTCTCTCTCTCTCTCTCTCTCTCTCTCTCTCTCTCTCTCTCTCTCTCTCTCTCTCTCTCTCTCTCTCACCCCTCTCCCCTCTCTCTCTCACCCCTCTCCCCTCTCTCTCACCCCTCTCCCTCTCTCTCTCACCCCTCTCCCTCTCTCACCTCTCTCTCTCTCTCTCTCTCTCTCTCTCTCTCTCTCTCTCTCTCTCTCTCTCTCTCTCTCTCTCTCTCTCTCTCTCTCTCTCTCTCTCTCTCTCTCTCTCTCTCTCTCTCTCTCTCTCACCAAATCACCCCGTTCCCTCTCTCCCACCCCTCAGCCTCTCTCTCTCTGGCCCCTCCCCTCCCCCCTTTCCTCTTCCCCTCTCTTTCCCACCCCCCCCTTTCCCCTGCTTCCCCACCGCTCCCTTGTAGCATGTACAAATCAAATTTGGAGTGCAAATGTCGCTGCATGTGCATGCAGGCAGGCAGGCAGGCCTTTGCCAGGTAGATAGTGTGGGTTTTAAATGTTCCTGCTCAGTTTTATATACAGCTCAGCGGTTAAACATGTAATGTTGCTGTTTCAGCACATTTTATCACCTTTCCCTTCCCTGCCCCTTACACTGCCTTCCCCTCCCCTTGCATTACCTTTCCTTCCATTCCCCTCGCACCGCATTTTCTTCCCCTCATGCTGCCTTACCTTCCCATCACACTGCCGTCCCTACACCTCCCCTCACACTTTCCTCCTCACCCCCCACTCCACTCACCCTCCCCTTTACCTCTCTCCCTCCCTTCCTCCTCTTCCTCCTTTCCCTCTCTTCCTCCTTTCCCTCTCTTCCTCCTTTCCCTCTCTTCCTCCTTTCCCTCTCTTCCTCCTTTCCCTCTCTTCCTCCTTTCCCTCTCTCCCTCCTTTCCCTCTCTCCCTCCTTTCCCTCTCTCCCTCCTTTCCCTCTCTCCCTCCTTTTCCTCTCTCCCTCCTTTCCCTCTCTCCCTCCTTTCCCTCACTCCCTCCTTTCACTCTCTCCCTCCTTTCACTCTCTCCCTCCTTTCACTCTCTCCCTCCCTCCCCTCATCCTCCCCTCCCTCCTCCCCCCACCCCTCTCACCCTCCCCCATTCCCCCTCTCCCTCCTTCCCCTCTCTCCCTCCTTCCCCCCTCTCCCTCATTTCCCCCTCTCCCTCATTTCCCCTCTCCCTCATTTCCCCCTCTCCCTCATTTCCCCCTCTCCCTCATTTCCCCCTCTCCCTCCTTCCCCTCTCTCCCTCCTTTCCCTCTCTCCCTCCTTTCCCTCTCTCCCTCCTTTCACTCTCTCCCTCCTTTCACTCTCTCCCTCCCTCCCCTCATCCTCCCCCTCCCTCCTCCCCCACCCCTCTCACCCTCCCCTCTCACCCTCCCCTCTCACCCTCCCCTCTCACCCTCCCCTCTCACCCTCCCCTCTCACCCTCTCCCTCATTTCCCCCCTCTCCCTCATTTCCCCCTCTCCCTCATTTCCCCCTCTCCCTCATTTCCCCCTCTCCCTCATTTCCCCCTCTCCCTCATTTCCCCCTCTCCCTCATTTCCCCCTCTCCCTCCTTCCCCTCTCTCCCTCCTTTCACTCTCTCCCGCCCCTCCCTTTTCCTCCCCCCTGTTAATATTCCCGTCAGTGAAACGACGGTTTGTATTTGCAAGTATTTCATATTTCATAGCTTTTTTTTGTTTTTTTTTCCCCAGTGATCTAATACTCATGCGTGAACTTGTACATGCATCAGATGCAGGACAAAGACGTTGGTGGACATCACTGTGTGTCACACAAATTTACAAGGATATAAGTAGATCGTGGTAACGTACATATCGTTATGTCATGGAGGATTTGAACCTGTGCTCCCTGTATCATGAAGCATAGATTGAGATGGGAACACTCACAGGTAAACGAAACCTCAGGTTAATACAGGTCCCTTCGTGGACAGCTTTTTTGGCTGCTGGTTGCATCATTGGTTAGGGCCGCGGCTATGCCACTGATGCAGTGCCCCTATTACCAGTACACTGGTGCTCATTTTGCCGACCTCGGAAGGATGACAGGTTGAGTCAACCCCCTGATGTTAATTCAGCGGTGAGCGGAGCTCGAACTCAGGACCCTAGGATCCCAAGACACCACCATAACCGCGAAGCCAATGCCATGCTCGGTACGGTTTATACAGGTAGTAATCATGGTGTTGGTGATCTTGTTTAATACCTTGGCACACCTAAACTCGTATCCCCCGAGGAGAGCTACTCAATAGTGATTCGGTTCACTTTTTCACAATCCTGCACAGGTGCAATGTCTGTCTTGATGCACCTGCAAAATAATAGATGAAATAAAAAAATAAAAAATCACCTGTGCATGTTTTACCACTTTTTTCCAGCCCACCCTCCACCAGGAGATTTCATCGCGCTTGGCTCCAAAGGCTCTTCCGAGACCAAGCTACCGCAACCTCTGCACAAACCTTCTGGCTCGACGTCCGGCTTGCTCTCCGAACGAAAGCGCGAAGTCCTATCCAGCTCTGCCCCGGGCTCGGCAGGACTTTCCACTCTCGCCAAGCGCCAGAAACTCAGCACGAGCAGCGGCGCGACCACTCTGGGTCCTTTAGGTCGATTGGCCGAAGCTGCCGACGCAGAAAGACGAGCCAGTTCTCCTTCAGTCCGCGAACCAGTGGTCACTCCTGTCGAAGGTATCTGTACTTCCTGCATTCCTTCTTGCCGTTTATTCCTTCCAATTTGAAGTTGAAGAAACGTTCTTATTCTGATTTTAATGTACCGTACTGTGTTACAGAGCATCGGTGCTGCCGAAACAGTTTCTTGGCAAGGGTTATTCTGGGTTATAAACACCGTGATGACTGTTTGTAGCTGAGTCAGAATTGAAACGCAGGCTAGACGGCTTGGAGGCGAGTGTGCGTCACGGGGGAGGTGGGGCAAATATTTTTTTTGTGCTGTGGCTAATAGTCTCCCATGTCGACTCTTGCACATCCTCTCCCTTTGCCCTCTTCACCCTGTCATTTGCCCTCGGTCATCTTCCATCTGCTCGGAAATCAGCCAACATCACTGATCCTCTGAACTACAGACCTTTCAGCTCACTTCCAATCAACAGCAAGGTCATGGAGTCCTTCATCGCAGTCGACATGAAATCCTTCCTTTTCTCCAACAACCTCATCTCAGATCATCAATTTGGTTTGAGACCTGGTCACTCTACCTTGGACATGCTGCTTCTACTCACCCAACAATGGATGGTGGCCCTCAATGTCAGACGAGATCAGGGCTGGCTTTCTGGACATATCTCGGTTTTTTTTTGCTACAGTCTGGCATCCTGCCCTGCTCTCCAAACTCTCTGCCTATGGCATCCGAAGCTACTTCCATACACGGCTTACTGACCAACGTCTGGCACTCAAAGGAATCCTTGCATCTCTCCTTGTCAAGGATGGAGTGCCCCAAGGCAGTGTTCTGGGCCTAGTCGTATTCCTGATCTTCGTCAATGATCTCTCTGACTCCCTGGAAATCCTCTTTTAATATTTGCTGATGACTCCACCCTCTGCCGTATCACCCCTCATCCTCCAGGCAGGTCATCTGCAGCCTTTTCCCTATCTTCAGACCTTGATAGAATCACAAGCTGGTCACACACTTGGAATATGTTTTTCAATCCTGACAAATCTTACTCTCTCTCTCTCTTTCTCTCCAAAAGAACTATCAAGCAACCCTTCCCCACCCTACCCTATCTACTGTCTTAACAATCCTCTTGAGTCTCACCATCATTCAAACACCTGGGTCTCACCATCAACCATGATCATTCTTGGGCAAACCACATTTCAAAGTTGGCCTCCAAAGCCAGCTGCAGACTGGGCGTCCACCATCATATATAACATCCTTTCTTGGCACAGCTGAACTCCTATCCACCTCCAAGGCCTTCATCCACAGCTTCATGGAGGACTGCTCTCCCCTTTGGGTTGGCTCCCCTGCCTCACATCTTGCTCTCCTGCGCGGAAGCCGAGTCTACGGGTCTGTAACGTTGCCATCACAGACAGGTCGGTGGTCTCTCCGTCTTCTGCCGCCTCCTTTCCGGTCTTGCACCCTCTGCTCTTTCCGTGCTTTGTCCCTTCCAGGTTACTGCAGGGCGCACACCATCCACCATCAACCCCCTTCTGGTGAAAATACCGAAATACAAAATCGCTGCTCACCTTAACTCATTTGTTTCCTCTTCTTTTTTTCCACATCTGTGGAACCAACTTTCACATCCTCTTCAACCTCATTCTTTCCTCCAGATCTTCAAGACGGCTGTTCACCACAATCTCAGATCGGTCGCAATCCAAAACCATGATCTTTTCTCCCCTCGTTCATCCCTCCTCCCAAATTTCCAGTTTTCCCTCCTGAGAGTTTCCTTCTATATCCATCTTCTGGTGGATTTCGGGCCAACCCTGTGTTTTTCTCATCGATTTACAGACGTACATCCACACGCGCAGATAATCGCAATATTTCTGACGAGCAGAGGTACCCGGCGTTGCCTGGTGCTGTTCTAATCCTGTTGGAGTTTTTTTTTCCAAAATTATTTTTGTGGGGTCCTAAAACACCTCCCCTTCACCCACTAAGGAATAGGGACGGGGATCATTCAATATCACCTTTCACATAGAAACAAAGGCTTAGGTACGACGGAGCGATTTAAAAATAAATAAATAAAAATCCAAATTAATTTTTCAAAATAAAAAAAAAGAAGAGAAGATAACTGCCATACAACGCTCCCCGACACTCACTGATGAACCTCTGAAAGTTTGATGAATATCCGTTTAGCCATCTTTGAGAAAAATGGCAGCACGCACGCACGCACGCACGCACGCAAACATCTCTCTTACACAGTGGTATCGATAGTGGTTTAAAACGACATGAAGAGGTGTGTGGTTGGATGTGTGTATATTGTGAGCACTGTGAGAAATTGCCGCTCGTGGTTATCCACGGATCTGCAAATGTAGTCGTTAAATTGATTTGTCATGAAGAGGAACGATGAAGCCACATGACCCTGTTTGCCTTTGACATATTTCCGCAGTCCCACCGGGTGCTCTTCTCGAGGCGGTGGAGGCCGCCGAGGCGGAGGGCAATGATGAGCGTGTGGAGGCTCTGCTCTGCGGGGCGGCTCGGCAGCTCCGGCTCTCTCGACCTCGGCCCGATTCCACGTTGTTCCTCGCGCTCATGTACCTCGCCAAAGTCAAGCCCAATATTTTTGCAACGGAGGGCATCATCGAGGTTTGTGACCAATGTCATTTGTTCCCTCGTAAGCTCGTCCTTAACGTTTTCTGGATTTGCTGTGACGGTCGTTCGATCAGGGAGGGTTTGGAAGAGGGTCTGTCTCGTGCAGAGAATTAGGAGTTTGGTCAGGAGAACGGCCTGAAGGGCGAAACTCTGGCAGGAGATGCAGCATAATTTATTATTGGACGACATCTGGTGTTGGCTTAATGATTAGGGTGGTGGGCTTGGGATCCTAGGATCCTGAGTTCAAATCCCACTCGACTGTTGAATTAACACCAGGTGGGGTTGACTCTGCCTGTCATCCTTCCGAGGTCGGCAAAACGAGTGCCAGCTTGCTGGTATCCTGTGTCGGAGTGGCGACCTGTACAGGATTGTGCCCCAATAGCCAAGTAGACTGCTTAGGCAGCACCGACGCTCTGCACAGAGTATGGTCCCAATGGATGGATGGATGGACGACATCCGCTTTAACATCTTCTCGAGATGGTGTATGACGTGCTGTGGCTCACCACATTGACACGGCATCAAGACCGCTCTTTTCTGTACCCTGATGGATTTTAATTGGCACGTCTGCTTCGCTTTCGCCTTCCCACAAATCTGTGCAAAAACGGGTCAACTTGGTTTCAAAGGCCCTGAGCAAGCCCGGACGGGTTGAAATGAGCCTCGTTTCAAAAGTCATCGTGTTGCGACGCAGCATCATCGCAATACTTGGGTTGCCCATTTTAAGCAGAATATCTCTTGGTGGAATGGGATTAAGCAATTGGTTCAGTCTATGATCGAGGGACTTCTTGATTTACATTGGATTGTACATTTTGAACACAAATCGGGTCACGAATCGGAACATGAACCCGCATCTTAGCAGTGCCTTGGCTCTGGATTTGGCAAATTGTACCAAATCTCATCCCGATGACGTGTGCCCACAGAGGAAGGACTAAGGTTACCGGCGTTTACCCTGTCTGGCAGTAAAACGGAATTGAAAATCATTCCAAACAGGAAACTCGCTCTTTTTAATGATGTCATAAAGGACACAAACAACAGGCACGAAGAACAAATGTAACGTATCCAACAAGGTGATGTAAAAGACGGCGCTAAACTTCTGCAATGTTTGTGTCCTTCGACCTTTAAAATCTTCATTTTATTTAAATTGAATTATCTACTTCAACACTAGCACTGAAATCGCCTTTTTTTTTTTGGCACTTTCGAAACCCTTTCGTTTAGCAGCACTTGGAAAAAAAAAAAAAAAAAAAAACATCACGGCATTTTACGTCGTCACAACCAATCGAATTTCTTGCTCGGAGACCCCGCCCACGTCCTTGTTTCTCAAGACTGCGCAGGTTCAGGTGTTCCACGGACTCTCGGGTTATAAATGATTTGCTGTTAAAGTGCTTCATTTTGGTTGTGGGCCAGGCTCTTTGTGGCCTCCTGCGTCGAGACCCCGGTGTCGTGTTGAAATCTAAAGGGGGCAGTACGGCAGCCATCCTGGCCTGCAACCTGCTCATGGCTGCTTATGAAGAGGATGAGAACTGGCCTGAAGTTTTTGTGAAGGTGAGCAGAATTTTTCCGGCTCTGTTATCTCTGGTCATTAATGCCGTGCTGCCTGTTCATGCTTGCATGATCACATGGTGCAATGTGCTCATGCAGGTATATATCGAGGACTCGCTCGGTGAACGAGTGTGGGTGGACAGTCCGTACTGCAAGCTCTTTGTGGATAACATCCAGACCGCATTTGGTACAAAGACTCCTTGTGGTCTCATGCTACATTTGGATCAGGGGCGGCCCACAGGCGGAGAAACTAGTGCTGGTGAGGTCTTCATATGGTTGTTGTGTCGGCTACTTTCGACAGCCGCTGCTCGCATTGCTGTTGTTGCATTGAGCTCCGTGTTGTTTATTGGCCAGTTTGCATGCATGTTTGCAGGTGCGAGTCCCCGTCTGAACACTGCGGACGACGACAAGGCGTTGGAGCCATCTGAACTTCTCATCGTCGAAGACAAAGTATCTTCAGATGATGACTCCACCCCTGTTATGCCGAGGTGCACACGTGACACTTGTCATTCTCTTTATATGTATTTTTGACGTGTTTTTACCTTTGTTTGACCCATGGTGCCTCCTCCATGTTAACCTATGGTGAATTTGTATGTGATGCACTTTTCCACGACATAACGCCGGTGCTGCTTTCGTCGTGGCATTCCTTATTCCAGCTTCTTCCATTGTGGGGGCTTTGCTGTTTGTCACTGTCGAGCTTAAACCACAGCTTCGTTGTGGCAGGTACGATGAAGTGGCTGGGGGCATTCAGGAGTACGTGGGGGACGTGCTGCGGGAACAGCTTGCGCGGAGGCAGCCAATGGACAGCGTCCCACGTCACCTCTTACGCCTCCTGGCTGCCACGGTCGGTTACGTGGATGTACGGCTCCTCGCGGTTCAGAAACTGGAGCTGTGGTTGCAGAACCCTAAGGTGATTGGGTTTGTGACTTGAACTAGTTTGTCTGCGACTAAGGGGTATATTAAGAATGGGATGAATGAGGAAGTGTTGTTGATATAGGATATCGAGGAGGAATACTCGTCAGAATGGCAATAAGCTTTTAAATTTGTATTTGTATTTTTGTCGACAGAGTTGAAGCTCGTGGAGGAGGTAGAACAGAGAACGGAAGAGGATATAACAGAACTAAAAGAGCAGTGGAAAGAGAGTGGGGCAGCACAGTAACAGCAGGGTCGGGGGCCAAAATAGAGGAAGATTTGGAGAAATAAAGGAAATGGGGAAGGATGAGAGCAAGGGGAGGACATGGGGAGAAGAGGATCGATACAGCCACAGACTCTCATTCGCAGGAAGAAGCAGAAATGGAACAATAAATAAAAGTTTTAAAATTGGAAATAAGATGCAATTGAGAAAAAAATAATTGGGAGGGGGCAAGAGTAGTGGGGCAGGGGGTTGCGGTGACCTGGAGAGAGAGAGAGAGAGAGAGAGAGAGAGAGAGAGAGAGAGAGAGAGAGAGAGAGAGAGAGAGAGAGAGAGAGAGAGAGAGAGAGAGAGAGAGAGAGAGAGAGAGAGAGAGAGAGAGAGAGAGAGAGAGAGAGAGATCGAGAGAGAGAGAGAGAGAGAGAGAGAGAGAGAGAGAGAGAGATCGGGAGAGAGAGAGATCGGGAGAGAGAGAGATCGGGAGAGAGAGAGAGAGAGATCGGAGAGAGAGAGAGAGATCGGGAGAGAGAGAGAGAGATCGGGAGAGAGAGAGAGAGATCGGGAGAGAGAGAGAGAGATCGGGAGAGAGAGAGAGAGACCGGGAGAGAGAGAGAGAGATCGGGAGAGAGAGAGAGAGATCGGGAGAGAGAGAGAGAGATCGGAGAGAGAGAGAGAGAGAGAGAGAGAGAGAGAGAGAGAGAGAGAGAGAGAGAGAGAGAGAGAGAGAGAGAGAGAGAGAGAGAGAGAGAGAGAGAGAGAGAGAGAGAGAGAGAGCGGGAGAGAGAGAGAGAGCGGGGGAGAGAGAGAGAGCGGGAGAGAGAGAGATCGGGAGAGAGAGAGAGAGAGAGAGAGAGAGAGAGAGAGAGAGAGAGAGAGAGAGAGAGGAGAGAGAGAGAGAGAGAGCGAGAGGAAGAGGGAGAGCGAGAGCGAGAGCGAGAGCGAGATCGAGAGATCGAGAGAGAGAGAGAGAGAGAGAGAGAGAGAGAGAGAGAGAGAGAGAGAGAGATCGGGAGAGAGAGAGAGAGAGAGAGAGAGAGAGAGAGAGAGAGAGAGAGAGAGAGAGAGAGAGAGAGAGAGAGAGAGAGAGAGAGAGAGAGAGAGAGAGAGAGAGAGAGAGAGAGAGAGAGAGAGATAGAGATAGAGAAAGAGAGAGAGAAAAAGATAGAGAGAGAGATAGAGATAGAGATAGAGATAGAGATAGAGATAGAGATAGAGATAGAGATAGAGATAGAGATAGAGATAGAGATAGAGATAGAGATAGAGAGATAGATATGAGAGAGATATATATATATATATATATAGATATATATATAGAGAGATAGAGAGAGAGAGATAGAGATATAGAGAGAGAGAGATAGAGATATAGAGAGAGAGAGATAGAGATATAGAGAGAGAGAGATAGAGATATAGAGAGAGAGAGAGAGAGATAGAGATATAGAGAGATAGAGATAGAGATATAGAGAGAGAGAGATATAGAGAGAGAGAGATATAGAGAGAGAGAGAGATATAGAGAGAGAGAGATATAGAGAGAGAGAGATATAGAGAGAGAGAGATCGGGAGAGAGAGTTCGGTTTGGGGAGGATTAACGGGGGTAGAAAATATCATCGTTTTGGATGGTGAATGATCTGAGACGGTGGTGAACAGCCGTCTTGAAGCCTGCAGGGAAGAATGAGATTGAAGAGAATGTGGAAATTTGTTCCACAGGTGGGAAAATAGAGGAATGAATGAGTGACGGTGAGCAGTGATCCTGGATTTTAGGAGTTTCACTAAGAGTGGGTTACTGGCTGACTGTGTGCATACTGTAGAATCCTGGAGGGAGAGGGGGGGTGTCAGCACACAAAGGACAGAGGGTGTAAGACCAGAAAGGAGATGGTGGAAGACAGAGACCACGATCTGTCCGCGATGTGAAAGTGATAAGCCCATCGACTTGCCTGAGCAAGATCATGGTTGCAAGATGTGAGGCAGGGGGAGCCAGCCTCGAGGGGAGAGCAGTACTCCATCAAGCAAGCTGAGGACTTGCTAAAACAGAGTTTGTTATCTTGTTTCAGCTCATTAAGTTGAGAATTCCTCGAGAATTAGGACCCCATCCAACAAACAAATTTTACACCACGGACAAAACCCCCCAAAACCCGACGGTCGTCTGACCCAAGTCCTCTTTTGTTTTTTTTCAGCTGATGCGTCCAGCACAGGACCTTCTCATGGCGGTGTGCACCAACTGCACAAGTCACACGTCTGAGGATGTGGAGGTGATCTCGCACATCACCAAGATCCGTCTGAAGCCAAAGCCTCTACTCAACCACTACATGTTGTGCATCCGGTTCGTTCGTTTAAATCATCTTTCAATCTGATCAATAAATGTTTATCTCAGATCGACGAGGAGACATCTTGGTATTCTGATGTGAACTTGAAGGACATTGGTAGATCGGCCAAATATGCCTAGTTTATGGGATTTGGACGTGGTTTCCCACCATCACGGACCTTAGGTTCGAATAAGAGTGTGAAATGGCACAGCCAATTTTTTTTATTTACACGTGTCATTCTTTGGGACTGGCATGATGGCCGAGAGCTCGCCTGTGTTTGAATCCCGACCGAGCTATCATCTCGATGTTTCACAAGTAGGTGCCGTCCCTCGGATGGACGTCAAACAGGCACCCGTCTGCTGGCATTTGTTGGTGGAGGTTAAAAATCCCACCGTGTGCTTCGTGAAGAGTCGGCAAGCTATCGCCGGCATCCTGAACAAATTACTAATTCCCGCCCAAACTACTGCTGGGAAGGCAATGGCAAACCACCCAGGGCAGTATAACCATCGCCAAAAAACTGCTTTGGCAGCTCCGACACTCTGTAACAGAGTACGGTACATCGGAATCAGACTAGCTCCTGAGACTCAGGTGTTTGCCTTTCAGTATAAATGGGACGTGAAGGTCCAAAAACTATTTGCAAGAACTGTAGGAGGTTTTTGAGTACCTGAGACCCAATGCAAGCTTTTATAAAACTCCCTGGAAATCTGACGTATCACATGATCTAACGTATCACATTACGGAGAACTTCCTGCCGGGTCCGGATCGTGTCTCATGCAGGGAGTTGCTGAATTCCCACAAGGACAACCTGGGAACCCTCATCAAGTTCCTGCTGTTCAACGAGCTCTCGAACACGCGGAATCCGAACAACATGCAGATCCTGTACACCGTGCTCCAGCATGTGCCGAACACCGCTCCCAGGGTCAGGCCATTTTGCCTTTGTGGCTTTGTCTGTAGGTTTATTTTCCGAGCTCTCTGCGCATCCCACCCAATGCTTCGCGAGACCTAATCTGCGACTTCCCGTGTCTTCCTCACAGTACCTAGCGCTGGTGTTTCAAGAACTGCTGGTGAACAAGGAAGACTTCTTGCGTGCCTCGCGACTCCTGTTGCGCGAGATCGCCAAGCAGTGCAAGCACGAGATGGACTTTCAGGCCTTCTGTCAAGGTCTCATGGAGGAGCGTAACGAGCCACCCTTCTTGGAAATGGAATGCAAGGTGTCCGTTTGTGTCGACCCGACACAATGGCGTTTCCCTTTCCAATTGAGCTTGGCACAGATGGAAGGGTTTTATTTTCTCAGTGAATGGTTTAAACTGAAGAATTTGTTTTTGACGTGTAAACATCATTTTATTTAACTTAACAACTCCCTCGATGTTAGCTTTTGTTTGCATGGGCCTTCACTGAGTGACTGGATGGGCGGAGGCGTGAGGGAGCTTTTTAAGCATTGTGTTTTGATTTGTAGGAATTGGAGAACTCAGTATATATATACATACATATATATATATATATATATATATATATATATATATATATATATATATATATATATATATATATATATCAGATGAACCCCCTGACTTGTGGTGATCATCGCCGTGGATTATGTCTCACATGGTAAAACCGCATAATCCGCAAAGAACAACCATTCGTCTGCCACTCAGGCGATTGCTGCCATAAATGCAAACTATTCGAGGCCTCCAGGTTGACAGTGACACTTTGGTGTAAGACTATGTTCATTGGAGATTGGGGGAGTGCTCGTCACACTCCACATGTTTTGAGATAGATATATATATATATATATATATATATATATATATATATATATATATATATATATATATATATATATATATATATATATATATATATATATATATATATATATATATATATACATGTATATATATATATATATATATGTATATATATACATATATATATGTATATATATATATATATATATATATATATATATATATATATATATATATATATATATATATATATACACTGTATTTTGTATACATAGTCGAGGCTCGTGGAAGAGCTAGTGCAAGGATGCTGAACGAATCAGGACACAATGAACAGCAGAGTGGGGGGGGGGGACACCAACAGCAGAGTTGAAGACCAAGACGGAGGTGGACAAACAATGGGTATGGGGAAGAATAGTTGTCGAAAAGATCATGGTTTTGGATTGGGGCTGATCTGAGATGGTGGTGAACAGCTGTCTTGAAGTTTTTGGAGGGAAAAATGAGATTGAAGAGGATGTGGAAGTTGGTTCCATAGGTGGGGGGGAAATCCATGAATGAGGTGTTTTGCCAGGGTTGTGAGGCCGAGGTGGTGTCGGGGGAACTACAAACTGTTGAAGCTTTTTCATCGGCAGTCATGCTATTTTGAGGTAGCATTTCATGTGCAACGTATTTTTTAGTACGACGAGATATCTCTTCTTCAAACTGCTGCCCGCGAACCCTGCGATCATTTTGCTGATGCTGATGTGCATCACTATGCATCGGCATGAATTTGCTGCAAGGAAGATGTTTCTAATAGGCTGAAGCAGTTTTGGAAAGGCCAATGATTAAAAAAATATTGTTTTTTTATGATCATCAAGAAGAGCAATAACAATAGCATGTACATCAAGTCCTTCCCTGCCTCCCTCGATGCCCCTCCTGCGTACGCTTAGCTGGATCCATAACCATTTGCAGTGTTTTTGCTTATTGGCTGTTCTCCTTACTGGATCTTGTGTTGCAGGAGCGTTTCGTGATCCAGATAACCGATCTGCTCACACTGTCCATGATGTTGGGCATCACAGCGCAGGTGAAGGAGGCCGGCATCGCATGCGACAAAGGAGAGAAAAAAAGTGAGTTATTGCTCTAGGCTCGGAGACACGGCCCGACAAGGGGAGAACCGGCGTTTTCCCGTTGGGCCTACACGATGGCCGATCCTCGTATCGTTGATTGTGATGGACATATAAATGACAGCGGTGTTTCCCCTGCAGACCTTGATCCCCTGCGGACCTTCCAGCGCCAAATAGCTGCCATTCAGTGCGATGCCGTATGCTGGTTGCACACCGCCGTCCCTACGTCCTTCAAGCTCCCTCCGAAAGACTACGTGCACTGGTGATTCTTTGCCTGAACACTCGTGTTTACATTTCGCCTCGATAGCTCAGATAGTTTTGTACATTTTAAAGGCCTTTGTTGCCCATGCAATGCAACTGTCATGCTCCCCTCCTCGCCCTTGAGAATAATCTTCCATTTTATTTTTTTTTTAAATTCCGATAGAAGTTTCCATCAGAAAAACAAACACAAACTGATGTTTTTGTACAAGCCTCACAATACTGCGTCGTGAGTTTTTCGCCGTCACGTGCCTTCATAACCATGCGACATGACTGAAAGTCGTTGCATTTTGCGCGACGATGACGACGCGTCGTGACGTTAAAGCCGATTTGGGTCGACTCCAGCAGGAGTTGTTTAAAAAAAAAAAAAAAATCACGGAAGGAATTGTATTTTGTTCCCGTCACCTCCACCACAAAATTGTTTCCCAGGAATTCCTGGAAAAGTGTGGGAAACTGATTTGGGATTCCTGCCTTTCCCCGTTTTATTTATTTATTTGTTTGTTTTTGGTTCGTCCTCGGAAAATTTGGCCTCAAACCATTTCTCGTTGGCAAGTGTAGATGTGCTTGCACTTGTGCGGTGTGCTTCTGTTCACCTCCTCTCCCAACACGAAGGAAAGACTCATCAACTTGTACTTTATGGCCTTTAAAGCCATCCCACAACCAAGTTGACCGAATAAGAAATGTGTGCAACGTTAAGTTCTGGCTTCATACAAAGTTGCACGATGATTGGATGGAAAATGCGGCCGGCATTCCAAAGAATTCCGTTTTCTGCAGGCATGGGTTGCAGGGTGTTTCACATGGCAGGAATAAACGTCCTTGACCGAATAAATCGTCCCAAACACGTGTTCTCGTGTGTAATAAGACTTTTTAGCCGCGTCTCGCGTAGCGAACGCTGGCTCTGAGAGAGCTCCGCGTTGTTGTTCTTCTTCTTGTTGTTGTTTTTCTTCTTCTGGTGAAGACAAAACCTTTAGGACTCGGCTCTTTTATTTTCAGGATCCGGATCTCCTTAAATATTAAACATGTGTACGCATCCTCGCATTGACGGTGCCTTTTGAGAGCGTCTATCATGAACTTTTAAATATATTCGGACATTTGCTTTAAAGTTTCGAAAAGTTCTCGTTACTATTTAAAGATTATTCCATTTAATGTGTTGTAATTTCGTAAATACACGATTTTCTCGTCATGAACGACGAGCCTCCATGACGGGTCTCGCTATTGGCTCCATCAAGGCACGTGACGAAATATCCGAAGTTGTTGTTGTTATTGCCTTTAGGACGCGGCTCTTGGACGCATTTGTCCTTGTTTATCAAAGATTGCAAAACAAGACAAGGCTTGTGCGTTGCGGTGCGCGCGTTTAGTGGTCTGCAGGTTGGGGACGTCGCCAACAGGATTTCGGGTTTTTAGTCTCTTATTCGTTTGTTTTCCACTTGGACATTAACTCGATGTCATTTTGAGTCAAAATTAGTTCAGCAAATCAGTTTTAACTTCCAATGTCTCATCTTCTACCTTCAACCGCAGTCTGTACAAAGTCTTGTTCACAGAGCAGATGGAGACGTACTACAAATGGGACAACTGGCCTCCGGAAAGTGACCGCAAGTATGTCTGGAATTTCATCAGACCCGGCCTGTAAATGGCACGTTGGTCCGAAATGTGAAAGACTGTTACGAGTGCTTGATGGTGGGTGGTTGTCGAAAGGGATTTGGCGTCGTATGGAGTGAACTGTGACAAACAATGTGTTGATGATGATGGTGATGATGATGATTATGATGATGCTGGTGCAGAGGGGGGGGGAGAGAACGAGAGCATGCAGTAATGACTCATCTCTGTCGGTCTTTCCACAGCTTCTTCCTGCGGCTGTGCTCTGAAGTTCCGCTTTTGGAAGACACCCTAACTCGCGTCCTTCTCATCGCCTTGTCCCGCGATCTTCCACTTGGCCCGGCGGATGCCATGGAACTGGCCGATCACCTTGTCAAACGGGCGGCCTCTGTACAGGCTGACGGTAGGTTACCAGGGTCAGGGATGCGAGAACACTTTGAAAGGTTGCAGCTGTTTTGATTGATTTATTTATTTTCATGTTGACTATTTATCGCATCACGGACCGGGCGTCTTCTTTGTTGACCAGACCTTGAAGTGCTCCGAGTCGAGAAACTTCAGCTCATGGAAGCGGTGCTGAAACTGGCAACGTACCACTACCCAGAGAACATCCATCTCCCCCCAGGGTAAGGGTTCCAACCGGTGTGAGTGTTTCCCTGGTTATCTTCCAAGGGTGAGCTTGGCATACTATGCAGCCACACTATGAATCCATGAACCCCCTCCCTTGGTTCTCACTTTGGTTGGTGGGCAAAACTAGCAAAAGAAAAGAAAAGAAAAGGTGTCTCTCTGTCCTTGTTCTTGTGGCTCTCCTTGTCATCGCAGAACGCATCCCCAATGTTATTAGAATATTATGGTGATTATCTCTGTAGTTATGACCCCCCGACTCTGGCCATCTCCAACCTGTACTGGAAGGCCTGGCTGTTCCTCCTGGTCTTGGCTGCTTTCAACCCACGGAACATCGGCTGGGCGGCCTGGAAGGATTTTCCGACCCTCAAGATGCTCATGGAGATGGTCATGACGAAGTACGTTTCGATCATTGGAGAAACTTAATTTTCAATGATGTCATATCCAGTTTCATCGACTAACGTTTCATACATCATCCGTCAAATGATGACGTCCAAGTGTGTACAGAAAGTTTCGGGTTTCTCTGTTGCAGTAACTACAGTTTCCCGTTGTGCACGGCTGGTGGAGAGGAGCTGCGGGCAGAGTGCCTAGCTAAGGAGGTGCATCTTACTCAGCTGGAAAAGCAGGAGATCCTGCAGTTTGAGAGCCACCTTGCTGCTGCTTCGACCAAACAAACCATTACGGAGACGAACAGTCTGCTTCTGCCGCAGCTGATGGCACTCGATCCTGGGTAATCTCACCAATAGACCACACTGTTGACTCCGAGTGAGATAGAATCCTCGATTTTTATTATTATTATTATTATTATTATTTTTTTAAAGCAGTGTTTATGTTGATGGTTGAACAACAGTTCGTCCCGCATCATGAGACAAACATTTGTGGTGTTTCACTCCTTAGGGGACCTGTTCGACGTCCACCTGCCAGCATGGTGGAGCAGCTACGTTCAGTCAACCAGAGTTTGCGCCTGGGTCAGCTCTTATGTTCCAGCCGTGACCCTGATTTCCTGCTCAGTATAATCCAGAGACAGGTGCAAGGGTTGTTCTGATCACGTGATCGATTTGTTTATTCCATTGGCCCCATTTTTGCACTCATTCGCATGTGTTATTTCTGCACCCTCCTCTCACCCATCCCTCTCCCGGAATCTACCCTCTAGGGGTCATCTCAATCGATGCCCTGGTTAGCTGACCTGGTCGAGGCCAGTGAAGGCTCATTGGACATCCTGCCCGTTCAGTGCCTTTGTGAGTTTCTGCTGCACGAAGCCGCGGAGCAGGCAAACTTGTCTGGACAGGCCACGGGCGTCACCACCGGGGGTGACGACACGGACGTTGAAGATGAGAGCAAGGAGCAACGAGCTCGACGGGCCTTGGTATGACCAATTCCTGCAGTTGAGTGCCAAACTAAAATTGGTCACGAATTAATTTATTGCTTTCTCCTGTTGGCGAAACTAACGTCAACTCTCATTCTTATCTCGAGTTCTTCACGACACTTATTCTACCCACAACAGAAAGCTAGCAAGCAAAGGCAGCTGCTCGCGAGGCTGCAAGACCTACTTCAGGCCTCCTCCGCGGAGCTCACCACTCATGAAGTTTTGGATTACTTCCTGCGCCGCTTGTCCTCTCCGCAGGCAGCCACAAGAAGTCTCGCTCTTCAGGTAGACCGGATCCAAACGATTACGAATCGTCACTTCAAGACTACTCGCACTCACATTGATTGCTTTCACGAGCGGCCTGGCCTGCCCTGCCCTCCCGGCGGGAGTACCTTTCTCGGCCCACCTGCTCGTGGGGAATGTGCCCTTTATGATTATTGTGAGAAATTTCATTCGTCGCAACATATCGTACTCGTGTGCGTGTGTGTGTAAGTGTTACGCAGAGATGGCCAAACGGATCGTTGTCAAACATTCAGAGGTTCATTAGTTCATTTTTGGCCAAAAATAAGTTTGAAAAACAAAAAAAGTTTGATTTGTTTTGAATTTTTAGTCTTTTTTTTAATCCCTCTCTAGTGCCAAAGCCTTTTCAGCGATGTGAAAGGTAATATTAAATGATACCCAAGCCCATTCCTTTGTGGGTGTATGGAAGTGTTTTAAGCCCCCACAAAATAACAATAAAACAACAAAGTTTGATTTATTCAAAATGCCAAGAGGATTTGAACAGCACTGTGCAATGTATGCCTGGTGTTTTGGCTTCACGGTTCGGGTGGTGGGCTTGGGATCCTCGGATCCTGAGTTCAAGCCCTGTTGTCTGCTGAATTAACACCAGGTGGGGTTGACTCTGCCCGTCATCCTTCAGAGGTCAGCAAAATGAGTGCCAGCTTGCTGGTATCCTGTGTTGGAGTGGCGACCCGTACAGGATTGTGTCCAATAGCCAAGGAGACTGCTTAGGCAGCACCAACGCTCTCACGGAGTATAGTGCCGATTAATGGATGGATGGATGGATGGGCAATGCCGGGTCATCCTGCTCTTGTCATAAGATTTAGGAAGATGATTTGTAATACCGGCTACCACCAAAGGTGGTGCCATTTCCACGATATGTCAATTTTGGAGTGTCGGTGAGATCCACATTTGCTCCATTTATAGTAAGGTGAACTGTGGTGTGGTTCCGCAGAGATGGTCCATTTGTTGGGGGTACCCGTGAATGCCTTCATCGACATAGTGCGGAGCCAACATCACAACTATGTTGGATTATCTAAAAATTCCAAACTTTATCTTCGTATTCCACATATTCTTCGGAGTGGCGTTAAAGCTCCTGCCCCATACACTAGCATTTTGATGTTAAAGATCCCACGGGGTCCTTTGATCGGCAAATTCATCGCCAGAACCATGAACAAATAAGAGCGGCACCGCTGTGGAGCACGTATCTCCACCATGCTGAACAGTTTACGTGCTGTGGCCCACTGAAAGGGCTCAGTTTATACATTTTCACTCAAAGGAAAAGCGAACCTCATCTCCACTACCTATCTGCAGATTGAGCATATCTCATTTTCATGATTACTGCACCCCTCCTCACCGCCTCCATCCCATTCCAGGGTCTCTCCATGGTCCTGACCCCTGCTAAAACAGTCGGCTTGGATGGTGATGAGACGAGCAACGGGTCATCCCAAGAACCCGCACTGGGAACGCACCTGCTGCCCACGTTTCACTGGCTGCTGCACGACCTTCCTCACCTGCCAGTATTCCGCCACGTCCGCGACACGACCATCCTCGCCCTACAGCAGGTCCTCTCTGAGCACCGATAGGACGACGACCGTGTTTAATCACCGATCAGTCCGTACCACAACAGCTGTGCGAGTTAGTGAAGCAAACGTGAAGAGTTTGGTCTGATGTTTGCCTTTTCTTTTATTTAATTTTTTTTATTATCTTTTCAGGCAATTCACGTGGAGATGTCCACAAAGGCCATCACGGCTTACCTGCTTTTCCTGGCTCAGCATGCGCAGCCAGGTGACCAGAACATTCTGGGAAATTTGGTCCTGGTGAGTGGTTTCCTCGTCTACTTGTACCTCATAAATTCATCCTCTTACCCTTCTTTACTGCCAACTTGTTTACCTCCCCAACATCTCGTTTTCTGTCGGTGACAGTTTTGACCTATTTGCTGTGGCGTCATGCCAATATCGTACAGATTGGTTCAAAGTACAATTGGAATATCCTTGTTAAAGCAGCTAAAGGGTGACCCTGTAGTTCTCGGCGATGTCTCGCTATTCGGAGATAAGCGTCGTTGCGGAAGATCATCGCAGTAAACCTGTTTCTGGTCTCGCGTGAAACAGAAATTCTCTTAAAGGGCATTTTGAAACGTTTTTGTTTTCAAAACGAACATTTGATCTTAAAAGGTTTAACCACAAAAGCAATTTTCTGGATTACAAGCTTTGATCATTGGCGGTAACTTTGATCTCTTGGTAGTTGTTCATCAGAATTGGAATTTTTTTTTAAAATGTGGTGTTTACCCAAGGATGCACTGCGGGTATTTAGGGAATTGCAAGCATGACGGTTTCACCTATGGGCAGACATCCCCATTCTCATGCTGGGAGTACCCTTCTCGGCCCACCTTTGATGGGCAATGTGCTGCGGAACAGTCTTGGAAATGCACTTTATAATTTTTGTCATTTTTGAAAAAATTTTGTTGATCACAACATTTTGTTATGGGTTTGCCGGCCAGGTCACTAGTGGCCTCTCAGACCTGCTTCCTGACCTTTGACCCTGAAGTCGACGAGCTGCAGAAAACTCCACGGAACAACGGGTTTATAAGCACCAATGGACACCGTCTGAGACCATTCATTTAGGCAGGGTCCTCCATTACTTTTCCGGCAAATTAATCCCCCAGATGGAGAACCGTGTTTTCCACGCCCCACTCCTACGAAATCAAGAACAGCCAAGCTGAACTGTAGGTGGGATGTCAGATAATCTATGGCCATTGCGAAACTGCGGGGCAAAACCCCCATCCACTATTTGCACACAAGCGTCGAACCAATGGAGAAAGAGACAATCGGGCAGAGGTTGGAAACGATGTATGGGGTGGTGTGTAATGCGAGCTCAAAAATAACTGTTGTGGATTCAGTTGATACTCCACAACAGTGCGAGTCCATGAGGTGTGTGCACTGAGAGATGCAACGATATATATATATATATATATATATATATATATATATATATATATGTATATATGTATATATATGTATATATGTATATATATGTATATATATATATATATATATATATATATATATATATATATATATATATGTATATATATATATATATATATATATATATATGTGAGATTTGTTCAGGGAGGAGGAGGAGGTCACCACACCTGGAAACCCGTGGCTCCATTCTCGCTACACCTGGTACTTCTCAGCATTTTTTTTCTCTTAAGCGCCTGGCGTCGACTGATGCTCGGAACTGACACGACTCTCAAACAGAGCTCTCTATCGCTCAGAACCAACTTGTTCTTCTGATTTCAGAGATGACTCTCAAACTGGACTCTCTTAGACCTAAAACACTCAACCCCGCCAGAAATCGCTGTACAGTCTTTATTTTCACGATCGAACTTTCCACACCGTTCCTCTTGTGGAAGAAAAATAATTATATTCATGTACTCTCAATTATAATTGTTGCTGGTACTTTATAAGTTTAATTTTTATGCTTTCGTCGAATTGGCTGTCAGTAATGTTTCCCTTTACCCAAGAGTCTTTTGACCAAAATATTGATAAAAGTAATGTCTTGCTTTGAAACAAGGTGACCTGGTTGATATCAGTGAAACTTTTGCCATGATTATGTCATTCTCTTTCACCCAGTGGACATGTATTGCAGTTTGAGTTCTTTTGCCTAATGCTTATCAGCTAACCCTGTAGTTCCCCTCTCCCATTGTTTGGAATGTCAAGTTGTGTATAAGAGGAATTGCTTCGGGCTTTTGTTTCAGTGAATCATTCAATGTTCTTCCTCCGTATATACGAAATTAAAGATTCTCCTTTGGTATGCTGATCCAACTTGTGGAAATTTAATTATTTTCCACCACAATTCTGGCGACCCAGATGGGACCTGAACCCCGGCAGGACTGGGAACAGCATCATCAGGCATAACAGCAAGCAAGTGGCCACTTCAGATGTTTGCTCTTACTTCAGACCGGATGCTGCATCTCTCAGCCAAACGGGTAACGTGGTACTTCATTGATGGGAGACGTATACAAAGGAGAACCTTTAGTGATTGGCCTGAGATGAAGAAAGTATCCTGTGGTTCAAGACCGCTTAAGCCTACGGGGCTGAACAGAGATCAGGGATCTCTTAACGGGGAGTTCGAGTCTCCGCCATACTTTGAGCGAATTCGGTACTCGGCTCACTGTGCTGTACTCGGTACACCAGAGTCAGAGGGTAAAGGCCATCCCCTCTGGCCAAAAGGTGGGGGGTTGGAGTCCCACCTCCGCAAAGAGAGGGTTAATGCCCCTGCTCGTGAAAACGGTTCAATTCGACTATAGAATAAAAATTAAATTTATAAAGCACCAGCAACAATTATAATTGAGAGTACATGAATATAATTTTTTTTCTTCCGCACTCTCTAAGCCCCAGGTTCACACCGGGTCCACTCACAATGGCCCGCCTTCTTCCTCGATGGTAGAACAGGATAATGTCGAGTTGTCGCTGAGACGCTGCTTCTCCTTCTCCTCCTTCTCCTTCTCCTTCTCCTTCTCCTTCTCCTTCTCCTTCTCCTTCTCCTTCTCCTCCTCCTCCTCCTCCTCCTTCTCCTCCTCCTTCTCCTTCTCCTTCTCCTTCTCCTTCTCTTCCTCCTCCTCCTCCTCCTCCTCTTCCTCCTCTTCCTCCTCCTCCTCCTCCTTCTCCTCCTTCTCCTCCTTCTCCTCCTTCTCCTCCTTCTCCTCCTTCTCCTCCTTCTCCTCCTTCTCCTCCTTCTCCTCCTTCTCCTCCTTCTCCTCCTTCTCCTCCTTCTCCTCCTTCTCCTCCTTCTCCTCCTTCTCCTCCTTCTCCTCCTTCTCCTCCTTCTCCTCCTCCTCCTCCTCCTCCTTCTTCTCCTCCTCTCTCAAACCTACACGCTTTACGACTCAGCTGAACAGACAATGACCAGCATCCTGTTCCAGCATGCGAACAACTTCACTCCAGTACGAACACCAGAATCGCGCAGCCTTCTTCACCGTGTCGAGGAGAAGCCAGGGCACGAGACCCTCCGTCTCAACCGCATACGTCACACCAACTGTCTGCTCTTCGATCATGCCCCCCTCTCCGACATCACACCGACCAATCATAAGCCTCGGGGCGTGGCTTGCTGGTACGAAACCGGGAAGGCCGGGTTTTTTGCCTGCTTGGAAATGTTCCGCTCTGTTGTGTTATAAAAACGTGATTTTTTCATTTCTGGCTTGGAAATGCAAAACGTAGGAAAAGGTCACAGGGGCCAATCACATACTGGGAGAAACTAGCCTTAAACCCTACCTCGTTAACACAGCACCACCCCCCATGTGGTGACACGTAACAACCTTAAGCTGACAGTTTTCCCGACTTAATTTACATCGAGATGTCTCTTCCTCGTCCACAGACCATGCTACACTATACAATCCTACCTTTACTACGAAGTTCCTCCAACTACCCCACAAACATAACAATATGATGAGTCATGAAGTGAGGAAATGCGAGGTGAGGAAAGCATGTGATTAAGACACCGCACCACCTACATGGACTGTTGCTTGCTGACGCGGATAGACATAATAACACCCAATTGGTCAGTGCCGCGACCAATCAATAAGTGAATAAAGGCGACATAGTGACAGCCACACAACCTTTATTTATTTATTCATTCAGTACTGCAGTAAGATTCTGATAAATCATTGGAATAGTTAAAGGCCATGCTTTAGTTGGAATAGTGAACAAACGTGAAACATTCGTTTGAGATGTGTGTTCGGAATTGCACGAGCGAGCAAAGAATTGAAGTGATTTACGTCATTCGTGCGTAATAATAAAACTTTCAATGTGTCACGGATTAAACAAGGGTAATTCCCTCCCACCCGCATAATCGGCCGGCACAGTTTATTTTATTTTTTTTGCCCAATTGCAAATTCCCACCTGAACCGATGACACGTTGCAATGGAGTGGTGACACGTCCAGGGTCGGTTCTCGGTGGACGGAAATATTCACGACGAGGGCTGAACGCCAGAATGCTTTGGCAAGATTGCGGGCTTACCCGACCCGACCGACAGTATGAGCTTTACATGAACCAAAGACTCTGAAAAGGAAGAATCGAGTGGTGATGATTATGATGATGGATCGCTGATAGAATGACTGAAAGGTATGCACATGTGCAGCCAAGCTGTCTAGCCTGGGCTTGAATCCTGACCCAGCTATAAACTGTCATCCCAATGTTTCACAGGCAAGGTGATTCATCAATGTGTGTGTGTGTGTGTGTGTGTGTGTGTGTGTGTGTGTGTGTGTGTGTGTGTGTGTGTGTGTGTGTGTGTGTGTGTGTGTGTGTGTGTGTGTGTGTGTGTGTGTGTGTGTGTGTGTCTGCCATCCCTCGGATGGACGTTAAACGGGATTCCCGTCTGCGGGCATTAGTTTGTGGATGTTAAAGATCCCACGGCGTCCTTCGCGAAGAGTCGGCGAGCCATCGCCAGCACCCTGAAGGAATTACAAAATCCTGCTCTAGTCTACAGGGGACACTGCATCAGCGGCATGGCCACACCCTCAGCCAATGATGCTCCCCTGCAACCTTGTGCTGGATATGAATGAAGAAGAATTAATATAAGCGAGTCTAATAGAAATTAATGCATCCACACTTGAGCACATTGTTGTTGTGGGTTGAAGAATACAGAAATGTGCCTTTAAGAACAGGCCATATGATTGGTTGTGAAATGAAGTACAGTATGTTCACGAGACCAATGATGTGTCAGGCTGTGAATGTGGAGAGGCGTTGTTCTATCTCGGCATGGTAACGTTGCAGCGCGCGCTCCATCACAGACGTTGATGTTTTGGGTTCGTTTGCGTGTGCAGGATGTTTCCCACATGGTGGCTCAACGGATGAGCATAATGCAGCATCTTTACGAGGCTGACGCCGCCGGGGGGCCCCGGCCTCTGCTGACGGCTCTCCTCGGCCTGTTTGCACACTACATGCGGAGCATCATCTGCTCGCAGGATGAAGAAAGCTATCCATGGGTGTGACCCTGATATCACATCACCTCCTCTCTTGCATGCCCTCCTCTTTCTGCTCTTGGTCGCAAATCCTTTACCTCTAATTGAGAAAATTAGTTTTCATGGCTCTCTGCGAGCTCCTTCCATCTACTTAATTTTATTATGATATTTTTTGGATACAGAGTCTAGGCTCTTGGAAGAGTTAGAATGCAGAACGGATTCGGACGCAACATAAAAAAAGGAACAGCAGAAAGAGAAGGGGAAACGCCAACAGCAGAGCCGACGAAGAAAGTAGATGGAGGTGGACAACAAGGGATGCGGGTAACAATGAGGGCTAGGGGAGAACGCAAGGGGTGGACAAGATGAGCACACAAGCAAAATTTGGGGAGCGGAGAGAGTGGTTTAACGGGGATAGAAAATATCATGGTTTTGTGTGGGGTATGATTTGAGATGGTGGTGAACAGCTGTCTTGCAGCTGTGGAGGAAGAAAGAGAATGTGTAAGTTGGTTCCACGATTCAAGTATCCTGTGTCGGAGTGGCGACCCGTCCTGGATTGTGCCCAATAGCCCAGGAGACTGCTTCGGCAGCACCGACGCTCTGCACAGAGTATGACCCCAATGGATGGATGGATGGTTCCACAGATGGGAAAACAGAGGAACAAATGAGTGGAGGTGACCAGTAATTCTGAATTTTGGAAGTTTCACCAGAAGTGGGTTGATGGTGGACCACGTTCGCCCAGTATATATATATATATATATATATATATATATATATATATATATATATATATATATATATATATATATATATATATATATATATATATATATATATATATATATATATATATATATATATCTGTGGGGGCGGGAGGGGACAAAGCGCAGAGGCTGCAAGACCACAAGTGAGGCGGAAGAAGCCAGATAGACCAGCGACCTGTCTGCGATGTGAAGGTGATAGGTCCATTGACTCAGCGTCCTCACGGGAGGTTCCAATGATCTTGAAGGCCTTGGTTTCCACGGCGTCAGACTGAGCAAGGTGTGAGGCAGGGGTGCCAGCCCAGAGTGGAGAGCAGTATTCCATCAAGCTGCAGATGAAGGCCTTGTAGGTGGACAGCAGTTCAGGTGTGCCGAGGAAAGACTTTTGTGTGATGGAGGGTGTCCAGTTGGCGGCTGGTTTTGGAGGCCAACTTTGAAATGTGGCTTGCCCAACATCGATCATGTCTGAAAGTGAGACCCAAAAGTTTGAGTGAATGAACTTCTTTCAGAGGATTGTTCGGAGAGTAGATAGGAGGATTTGCGGGAAGGTCCTTTCGGAAAGAGATCTTGAGTGTTTGGGATTTCTCAGGATTGAAAGACATATTCCAAGCGTTTGATCAGTTTGTGATTTTGTCAAGGTCTGAATAGACGGAAGAGGCTGCAGCCTTCCTATATGAATGATGAGGAATGTCACAGCAGAAGGTGAAGCAAGGAGATAATGGGGATTTTCCAGTAATTATTATTATTTTTTTTTTTGAGTCACGAGTTGATGAGATTTTCCAGACAGACCAGTTTACCCGTTCCTTCAATATTCACTGTCCATCCATCCATTGGGACCATACTCTGTGCAGAGCGTCGTTGCTGCCGGAGCAGTCTCCTGGGCTATTGGGTACAATTCTGGGTGGGTCACCACTCCGACGGCTCAATCATCCCAGCAAGCTGGTACTCGTTTTGCCGACCTCGGAAGGATGACAGGCTGTCAACCCCACCTGGTATTGATTCAACGGCCGAGCGGGATTTGAACTCAGGACGCAAGGATCCCAAGCCCGCCACCCTAACCATTAAGCCAGCACCAGGCATAATATTCACCGTCACTGTGCATTAATTAAACCTCCAAACCTTGTCTGAAATGTGGACGGTCAAATGAAGGGAGCAATAGGGTACTTTCTCTGGCAAGCAGCATGAATGACTCCCGAGCATCAGGTTTTCCTCTGAGCTCGATCTGTAAGACTGGAGAAACGAGGAATTGAAAAACGTGTTAGTGACATATTTATTCACTTGTGTGTGGATCCTGCGCAGACGGAGTCCCAAGGCCAAGTGTTTGTTCGCTGGACATCCGGAGAAACCGCCACCACCCACATACGTGTGGTGCAGGCTCAAGTGATCCTGCTTACAGCTGGAAGGCCCGAGGGTGAGCGCACGCTACACACCATCGTTCCTTTCGTATCACGCCGTCGGTTTCATGGCTGCGGTCCCTATGCTTTACGGATGGAGGCATTAAGTGTTTATTCATGGTGGCCCGCTCTTTGAAGGACACTACCACATTGCCCAGAGGGTGGTTGCATCACCCCCTCCCCTCCCCCCCCCCGCTCCCCACACACAATTACATATTTACTGTGAGTTAACTCACACATGCAATCCTAACAACTATTCTGGCTTCTACTTTGAGAATGGTGGGATGATTATTTTAACTCGATAACGACCATTTGTTCAAATGATCTCTCTGCTGTCGTCGGTTAATCAGCTCACCCTTGACGTTGCAGGTGAAAGCGAGTTTGATTTCCTGCTGCAGTTGTGGTTCAGCGAGTCGTGTTTTCTGCCCACGGCCTTTCTGGTGGACGCTGGCGAGGAGTTGCTGCCCGCCTGGCTCAAGCTGCGCATGATCTGCTCTTCCGTGCCACGGCTTGTCGATACCGGTACGTAAGATGGCGCGTGGCCGAAGCTGCCTCAAATCGGCAAGTGTCCTACAATTGTGAGCAACGGTGTCGTCAAATTGTTTTCCATTCGGAGAGAGTATCGACGCATGAAGCTGTGAATTTGTTGTTTGTGCACTTTGTACTTGATGTTACTCGCTTTCACTCACCTTGTACTTGAAACATCGAAGACGAAATGGCCATCTGACCGTGAATCTGTCGGCACGTCTGTGTTGCAGCGTTGCGTGAGCTGGAAGTTTCTCAGCTCTTGCTCTTCGTTCAATCCTTCGGCATTCCCGTGTGCAGTATGAGTGAGCTTCTGGGTGCACTCGATGGGGCTGCCACCCACGACCCATATACCTTGCAGCAGCACATCATGGACAAAAGTAAGTGACATCCTGAACCTCACCTGGCTTTTGGCCGTCTACACACGTAAAGGGGGCAGTGGAGCTGGAGCTGGAGGAGGCCAAAGATTCCTTTAGAATACGTATATATGGCTTTTCGATCTGCTTTCAGGGTATGGAAGAGGTCAAAGCTTGTCAAACCAGATCTTACTGAGGCATGTGACTCTCATGGTTGATCCATTTGTGTTGAAAATCAACTTTATGACCTTAACTGGTGACCTTGGTGCTTGCTTCTGATAGATTACATGGCTCAGCTGGTGGAGGTACAGCACGAGAGAGGAGCCATTGGGGGTTATGCCTTCCACAGCCTGCTTGCCACCACCACCCCAACTCAGAAAGGTAATTACAACCTGTTCCTCCTCAATGACACCTGCTTGTGCTCGATCATCCAACCTGCTCTCGCATCGGGACTTTATGGCCACGATCTCTCTTCTTACCTGGGTTGTACATTTGCTCACAAGCCTCTGTGCTTCTGCTTTCTCAATCGTACTTCACCTTGCACAGAGCCTGTGGACATGAAACGAGGGGTTGCTGCAACTTCGGGGATGACGCGTGAACTGTTTACCTCCACGTCAAGACCCGCACTCTTCGTTCGTCCTGATGAAGATTTCACGGCTTTGCTTGTCCAGGTATTGTTCGGTTGGTGCCGCAATGCTTTTTTTTTTTTTACCCCACGTTAAACTGTGCCATTGTCGTGTTGTATAGATCAATGAAGGAAGGATCTGGTGCCATATTTATATCATATGTTCCGATTTCTCTCAACAATAAGAAGGGAATGCCTCCACTGAAAGCCTGTGTTCCAACAGCCATTCTTTTCTGTTTTTTTTTTCTTTGCCGTTACCTCCGTGCTGGATCCGTGCAGATCTTTCCTCCTTGGCCGAGTGAGGAGGATCGGGAGGAAGGAACCATCCGCTCTGCCTCTTCGGCTCTGCAGCGGTCGCTCGCCCGGGAAAAGTCGCATCGTGCTAGCGCCAAAGTGCAGGTGCCCAGGGGGGTGGCGTTCAGTGTGCTGCAGGCTTTCCGGGGAATAGCAGGCAGCCACCACGCCGCGGTGTTTTCGGCCGCGCTGTTTGCGGGCCACGCTCACGCCTGCCCGATATTCCGCCTCCTCTACCTTTGCCAGGTGAAGCACCTTTTATGGAATTCTATCTGCGCCAGGAGATTATTGCTTGATGGTGATCTCCGTGTCGTTCTGTCGTGAATAATACCAAATACTGTACGCATTGATGAGTTCGGAGTACGTCTTGAACGTTTTAACGAGGAAATTGTTGAATGCTGCACCAGGCTTCTACACCTCCGGATTCTTTGCTGCGGACACACTTCTTGGATGTGGCCATGTGTTTGGCTAATCTCAGTCCAGATGGCAGGTCCAATCCATTGACTTCACAGCTGGCCAAGTACATGTCCCTTGCCAAGGAGCGCCAGCCGGCTGTGAGCCGTAAGTATTAGAAACTAATTTGATACTCGTGTCGTTGTGCATCGGCAGACAAGTTCAACAACCTTTCATCGACAGCCGATAATAGAACGGAGCGAAGTATGGCTGACTTTTTAAGCCTTTTTTTGTGTATTCATAGTCGAGGCTCATGGAAGAGTGTTGGTACATTGAACGGATCAGGACACAAGACAAAAGGAGCAGTTGAGAGAGGGGGGAAACATCCACAGTAGAGTTGAGTGCCAAGATAGAGGCAGACTTGGACAAACAATGGGTGTGGAGAGGAATGTGGGGTCAGAGAGGGTGCATGGGGGTGGCCAACATCGATACAGAAGGAAACGTTGGTTGAACAGCTGTCTTGAAGACCGGGAGGGAAGAATAAGATTGAAGAGGATGTGGAAGTTGGTTCCACAGGTGGGATTAAAGAGGAGCGAATGAGTAAAGGTGAGCAGTGATGCTGGATTTAGGTAGCTTCACTTGAAGGGGGTTGATGGTGGACCGTTTGTGCCTTACAGAAACCTCAGGTGGTGGGAGGGGGGGGGGGGACAACGTACAGAAAGAGCAGTGGGTGCAAGACGAGAAAGTAGGTGGTAGAAGACAGAGAAACCACCGACTTGTCTGCATTGGCGAAGTGATAGGCCCATGGACTCGACTTAATCGTGGAAGATTCCAATAATCTTGAAGGACTTTGTTTCCAAGCAAAACAAGGTGTGGGGTGGGGGAGCTAGCCCAGAGGGGTGAGCAGTACTTCTTCAAGCCTTGGAGGAAGGTCTTGGAAGTGGATAGGAGTTGAGGTGTGCCAAGGAAGGACTTTGTACAATGGAGGATGCCCAGTCGGCGGCTGGCTTTGGAGGTGAACTTTGAAATGTGGTTTGTCCAAGAAAGATCATGGCTGATAGTGAGACCCAGGAGTTTGTCGATCGATGGCCCTGATCTCGTGTCTGACGTTGAGAGCCTCCATCCATTGTTGGGTGCGATGAAGCAGTATGTCCAAGGTGGAGTGTCCTGGTCTGAATCTGAATTGATGACCTGAGATGAGGTTGTTGGAGAAGAGGAAGGATTTAATATCAACTGTGATGATTGATTCTATGACCTTGCTGATGATTGGAAGTAAGGTGATCGGTCTGTCGTTGAGGGGATCAGTTTTAGTATCTTTTTTTTTTTTTTTAATGTAAGGCAGCGATGTTGGCCGATTTTCCAAGCAGATGGAAGATGACCTGGGACAAATGACAGGGTCGAAAAGGCAGAGGATGTGCAAGAGCTGCAGAGCAGGTTTTTCGGACGTGTAAGCTGATGCCGTCTGGTCCAGTAGCAGAGTCAGAGTCAAGGGTTGAAAGAACCTTCTCCATCTTCTCGGGTGCAAAAGACAGAGTCCAGCAGCAGTTGGGTACGACAGGGAAGGACGGGTACCGAGTGAGGGGTCGGGGAAACAAGATTTGGAAGCAAACATAGATTTGAGGCATTCAGCCTTCTCATGAGCGGAGTCGGATGTGGTGCCATTTGAAGAGGGGGAAGGGATGGAAGCGGAGCATACACCAGAGACAGACTTAACAAGCCACCATCAGGTTTTAGAGGAGGGAGACAAGTTTGAAAGTTCATTTTTGAGGTTCGACAGATGCATAAACCCCACAAAAGGATTAACGAAGGGCTAAAAGAGTTTTTGCCTTGACAAAGGGCTGTTGCTTGAAACGACAGCCGCACCTCGTTTCCCACAGCGGTTAACGTACTCATCATCGGCTTTCAAGTTTGTTGCAATCCATTTTAATTATTGCTCGTTTTGTGCACCACCTTACTCACACCTTTCTCTCCTCCTTCCTTAAACCCGCGCACATTTATCTTCCTTTTTCTCTTTACTTCTTGAAACCAAAACTCCCCATTATGTGGGACAGCATCAGTGGCACTGTCCAGCTTCCTCGCAAGCATCTCTTTCCTTCCAGTTTCTTTACGAGGGAGCCTACCTGGCAGTGTGATGGGCAGAGCTCTGCTGGCGTCCTTACGTGCTCATCCCAGTTGGGCTTGGGACATTCAACAGCTGAAAGAAGGTAGCAATACTCACCCCCGCACTCATCCTTAATCGAAGGTAGCAATACTCACTGTATTGTATTTGTCCTGTGAATGTCTAACTATAAAATAAAATAATTATTTTTAATTTTTAGCTTAAACGGAGACAAACGGATACATCTTTAATGTTGTAAAAGTGTGTGGTCTGTTGTTCATTTTTAGGAGGCCGTAGCACAGGCCCTGTTGCTCTCGCGGGCCGGTCGGTGGATTCTAGCTATTACCCCCCTCTCCTGCGGTCTCACTTTCCCTGCTCTCTCAGCACTTTGACCCCTTTTTGTTTTCTCCTCCAGAACGCATCCGTTCTTCCAGTAACCACCTCCAGGTTCAACTCCCACAATCGAGACCTACCACACATCTACGCTCTTTTACTCCTCGCTTATCCCACGTGTGCAACTGCCTTCCTGAGGCCGTTCTATTCCGTTCTTCCCTCAAGGCCTTCGAGATGATAATAGGCAGTTGGGATCATCATCTCGTATCATCCCTCTCCCAATTTACCATTCCTTATCTCACCCTCTTGCTTGCAAGTTGCTGTGTTTTCTCTCCTCCTCTTTTCCTGGTGAGTCATTAACTTGCCCCTTGTATTCAAGAGTTGCCCTGCTGCAGCACTGCCGGTTCATACTCTTGTCACCCTGCTCTTCCATGAGCCTCGAACTTTTAAAGAAAAAGAAAAAAAAAGATTTCAGGATCATCCCTTCTCCTCCCCCCCCCCTCCTTTCCCATCAAACCTCACCCCAGCCATAAGCCACATTCTTTCCCTTCCCCAACGCTACATACGGTGCGACCCCGAGTCTGTTTAACCTGTTCTACCATGTACGTATATTTATAAGGTCCATATTGTTTACAGCACGTGTGTACTTACGTTGACGACAGGATGAAGGTCGATTTAAAAAAAAATTTTTTTACTTCCTCCACCCAAGGTGGACGGAAGCTTTTTCACCCCCGTCTGTCTGTCTGTCTGTCTTGTTTGTCTGTGAGCAGGGTATCTCAAAAAGTTGCGGACGGATTTGTATAAAACTTGCGAGGACACGTTGGGTGCGTGACAAGGAAGAATCGATTCGATTTTGATGAAGATCCGAATACGAGAATTATTTAATTTAGTTGTGGACGCGTCGACGACAAAACTCGGAGGATGAGTTGGGAGGTGAAAAGAACAATCGGATTCGATTTTGGTTCGGGCCCGGATGCAGACCCGGCCTGTCGTTGGGATACAAAACGTAAACTGTTCAACCTGGCGGAGGTATGCGCTCCACCGAGTTCCGTTCGATCATTTAATGTACACGGCCATTTCATCATTCATATTTCGGTGATCCCCGGCTCATGGAAAAGCTTGTGTATACATCACATTAATTACGAGGACTTTGGTCGACAGTTGGCAAATGCATATGGGAGATGGGATTTGCACGTGGTTTCCCCAAATCACGAGCAAGGAGTTAAGAACCAGATAGGAATCCAGGAAGAGACGCAAAGCAAGAGCGAGGGAGCAATTTACTACAATTTTTCCTGCATCTTTATTTTGGATCCATGAAAACGTTTTACTAAAAAAAAAAAAGAAAAATTGTTTTAATTGACGCTGTGCCGACTGTGCCGACTGTGCCGGCTTGATGGTACAATACCATGTTTGAGGTGTGATTGAAGGCCACGTGACGTGACTTCATTTTCAAATCGAGTATGGATATTAAAACTACAACCACACCGACACACTCCTTGGCTTTACTTCTACGCACGGTGTCCTGAACATGTACACGAGAGGGCGCTCTGGCCGATGGTCCACCGGACTGTTTCAAAGAAAAATGCTCAGGTTAATACGGAACACGAGAATCCAGGATGACTGAGCAGTTTTGTGTTTATACAAAACTCCATCGCTGCCACTCGCAAACATCACTTTCTTAGCGAAAGGCTAATTTGTTTATCCGTTTATTTTGACCTACGGCCGTCGAAGGAGTACCATAAGCTGTGATGCCGCACATGATGCGTCACTCGCAGTCTTGTCCCCCTCCTTGATGTCCCTCAGCTTGTGAAAGCCTCATCTCCTCGGGTTCACCACTCCTTGAAGAATTTGTGTGCCGCTGCCTAATAGCCAATACCCAAGACCCGGCGTTCGGCCACCTCGTCCAGGTGGCTGCTCCTGCACTCGCCTGCTTGCTGCTTCACATAGACCAGGGCGGCCCGTTGATTCCACCACCTCCAGGTTCTTCTGATAACACTCAGCAGTGTACCAGGTGAGCAGTGTCTCATCGATTCGTTGAGATTTGAACTTGTTATATATATTGTTATACTCTTATGTAGAAGGGCAGCAAATTGATTTCCACAATGCAACATCATCTTTGCTTCCGCAGGTCCTTCCTGTTACCGGCAGGGCTATTGATTGATTGGTTGGAGCTCCTTGACCCGGAAATGATGTCATCTTGTCCCGATGTGCAAATGAAGTTGTTGTTCATGAATAGCACGGTGAGTGGTTTGAATTGCGTGAGAAGCTCTTTTCCACGTTTTGTTTGGCTGCACATGAGGCATGCTGAAGTTGAAGTGGGGTTTCCCACTGCGGCCCCGCGTAGCGCTCTTTGGAGCAGCTCATTTACAGGACTCGTATCTTGGGTGTTGGGATGTTAGAGCAGCGAGTGACAAGCCCCCGTGCACCGTTTGCCATGTGTTCAGGGTGCCGCCAGCACGGGGCTCACATTCCGTCCATACTTGCTGTCGCTCCTCACTCATCAGTCTGCGTGGCGAACTATCCATTGCACGATCAACACCCTGCTGGGATTTGCAGGGCAAGATGAGTGAGTGTGACATTCCTGAGTGCTCATCCCATGTAATTGAGCGCTTTCAGGAAGACCCCAAAACTATTACCATAACACAAGGGGAGAAACACCTGTCTTGGGGAATGATGTTGTTGTGTCCACTGCAGTGTGGACGCGTCAGCGGTGCTGGATTTCATCTCGGCGTGTGTCCATGTTCCGCGAATTTGGCAGGGCCGTGACGTCAAGGTTTGCGCCTCAGTTTAACATTTTTTTTGTTTTTCTCTTGGATGCCGATATTTTCACGTCTGGAGCTCTTTGTGTGTAGGCCACCATGTGCTCTGACCGTACTTATTCAAGCTTCCCCCACTCTTGTCCCCATGATTGGCTCCATAGAAGCGTGTCCCCGAGGCGGGTCTCTCCCTGCCTTCGCACCAGTTGCTGCGTCTCGTGGATCTTATCGTGGCCGAAGTTGGTTCTGTGGCGGGAGTGGAAGCGCTTAATCTCGGCCTCCGTGCCAGACTCTCCCTGCTCTTGGGCTGTGCACGTGCCTGCCCAGATGGCCTGGCAGTCATCGGCAAACACCTGGCTCATCGTGGGGAGCAGCAGACAGACAGGTTGATAGCTTGGAGCTTTTGTTTCCTTTGTATTTAATTTGGCGTGTTGGGAAAAGTTCTTTTGTTGATTGTAAGTACCATATTTTCCGGTGTATAAACCGCACTTTTTAATCGGCGAAAAAAAAAAAAAAAAAGGTAAAAGTTGGGTGTGCGGTGAATACACGGCTCGAGAAAGACGTCAGTCTTAACAACGATCGATGCTGACTTTCAATTATATGCCAAATGAACACTTTTGGAGCAGTTGGAACTGCTGTTAAGCTCCACGCCACCATTAAAATTTTGAAAATCGGTTCATTTTAAGAGTTTCCACAGCTTTCTATTCGCCGCGTGTGGAAATTAAATGTCATGCTCGGAGCCGCCCGGAGTTTCGGTGCGTGGCATGTGTCGAGCCTCGCAGTCTCTGCAAACGCCATTGAACACAAAAGAAGAAGAAGAAGAAGAAGACCTGGTCTCGCATCAAAAGAATTTTAATTCATAATATCTGGATTCCAATAACAGCTCAGATAAGCTTGCCATGCAAGCTTCTCTCCTACGTCGTGTTCAAGTAGGCCATCAGCCATGGCTCAGAAAGTGCCTGAAAATCAAGTTTCGTTCCACTCATTGGGGGGTGGTGGTGGGGGGGGTAGACAAAACCTTGATGATATGATAGTATATATCCAAATACATACGTATGCAAAAGTTCTCCACTCAAATAGCTGCAGTTATTGTGTATTTTCATCTTGAAAATCGATGCATTCCCTCTCTTTCCTCTCTCTCTTTCCTCTCTCATTTGAATTTTCTCCACTCGGATCACGCGTGGGCCACGTGACGCCTCGACAGCCAATAGATCGGCTGACATCGTATGCAAATTACGTCAGACTGTCATGTGACCAGCTAAGTTGTCCAAGATGGCAGCTTCCTGCAGGGAGGAAATCACCGGCAGCTGATCGGCGATTTATCGGTAATTTTTGATGAATATGGCCAGTGAGGACGCTCCCCAGTGTGTTATTCACCAGGACAATGTAGCGAACGAAGAAGTCAAACGTTTTACGTCTGTAAGATGGGATAAATGGAGAGAAAGTGTCAACAAATGGCTCGTCTTAGACGGTCACGAACGACGTTTAGCCGAGAGTACCGGCGCGGGAGGACGAACCGTTGTGCAACGCCAGCGCATCGACCCATCGAATGAACGCCATTGACCCTGCCTCGGACAGCATTATATATAGCCGGTCAGCCACGGCCGAACATTACATACATACGGCCGGCAGAGAAGACAACTGGGCAGTCGAACCGGCGCCGATTGACACTTGAGGCGCACCCAGTCAGCGCGACGATTGACTTTGCCGCATCGCTCGTCGTGTGGCTTCTTCGTCTGGGAAGAGCAACCCTCACCTCGCCATCATCAGGGTGGCCTTGGGCCAGCCCCACAGGGTTGAGTCAATGTAACGGGGCGCCGGGCGGTATCGTGTGTTGCGGAGAGTCGATTCAATTATATCTATATATTTTACACCCATGTAGTTCAGCTCGAGTGTTGAGGACGTTCCAGACCTCACGGGGTGGGGACCCCGCCTCCTTACCCGTCACCGCATCATCCCCTAGACGGCCCTGACTACTACAATAGGGAAAGCGGGGTAACCTAATTTCGGCTTTTCGTGGGAGTTGCAGGTAAGTTGCGAGCCAAAGGATGTGTACTGCAGTTCCGTCGCATTGTGAATCGGAAGTAACCAGAACTTTATTTGCAAGATCAAACCAGATATATACATAATTATCCGTCATCGCAAGGTGGGAGGCGAGGAATTCTCTGAGCTGACCAGACGCGATAGTATCTATTTTCCGATCTCGGCATCACTTGGATGACAAAGGTCAATTTGCATCAGGGTTTATCCAAGCTCGAGTGTCGCCCTTGAATCATTCATGGTGGTGCCTTGCCTCAATTGCCACACAGTCTCGACCCTGAGTGTGGAGCAAGATATTCTTCCCAACAGTATCATTCTTCAACTTTGCCACTTCTATCAGTCTTCCTCAAGAAAAAGTGTAGATTTGTCACCGATGGGCAAAACACACTTTTGCTTTTGATTTTAATGCATTTTTGGGAATTAAAGAGAGGCGATGACAGAGCAGACGGTAAAGAGACATGAGAAGTAAAAACAAGAAATGGGATGGAGTAAAGGGCCTGGGGAGACTGAAGATTTAATCAACACGAGGCCGACAATGTTTACACACCTGCTGTTTCTGTTTTAACCTGACATAGTGTATCCAACACTCTCTTTCTTTGAACCCTGGAGTATTTATCTGCTCCATTGCAAATGAGGCAGACAGCAGGAAGGACGTGTCGCCGTGAACTCTCAACATGTCCAGCAATGTTCGATGCAGAGCGCAGTTTTTTTGGCGGTGGTTCATCCATGCAATCATCAACAATCGCAGAGTCATCATGCATGGTTTGTGAACAACGTTTCTCAGCCCCACGTATTCTTTATGCATCGATGAAGCGACGGCAGCAAGTGTCGTGATAGCCCAGATGACGAGGGATTTCTTCCCACTCGATACACACTCGTGCACTCTCGGCGAAACGTCGTTCGTGACCGTCTGAGACGAGCCGTTTGTTGACACTTTCTCTCCATTTATCCCACCTTACAGGCGTAAAACGTTTGATTTCTTCGTTCGCTACATTGTCCTGGTGAATAATACACTGGGGAGCGTCCTCACTGGCCATATTTATCAAAAATTACCGATAAATCGACGATCAGCTGCCGGTGATTTCCTCCCTGCAAGAAGCTGCCATCTTGGACAACTTAGCTGGTCACATGACAGTCTGACGTAATCTGCATACGATGTCAGCCGATCTATTGGCTGTCGAGGCGTCACGTGGCCCACACGTGATCCGAGTGGAGAAAATTCAAATGAGAGAGGAAAGAGAGGGAATGCATCGATTTTCAAGATGAAAATGCACATTAACTGCAGCTATTTGAGTGGAGAACTTTTGGATACGTATGTATTTGAATATATACTATCATATCATCAAGGTTTTGTCTACCCCGCGCTCCCCCCCCCCCCCCACTCGATGAGTGGAACGAAACTGCAGCTTACGGCTGATGGCCTAAAGAGGAAGACCCTGCGCAAAGACAAGTTTCCAGCCGTCGACATTGTTCGTGCGCAGCAGAAGGGGGGTGGATAGACGAGGGACTTGTCGTGGTGACTCTCTTTTTACAAGCATCATTTTCCACGTGAACATCTGGTGCAGGCAGAATTAACCCAACAAGCGTGTTCCTTACACGCTGACGCGATGCCAGAAAGTGCTGGATAGCGGGGCATGTTTTACAACTCGGAACAACCAATCGACCCCGAGTACTTTTCCATACGAGAGCAGGAAATGGATTTAAAAGGAAGAAGATTCTCACGAGAGCGAGGACCACGTGGGACGGTGAAGCTTTAAGAAGTACCAGTGCTTGTTTTGGCTTCCTTTGGTTCTCTTCATTCTTCCTGGTTCTTTGTTTTCCCTAGTTTCTGTCAGCGGTTCCTAACTTGCTTCCTGCGGATTACTTTTGTCGACCAGACAAACTTTCATACTTCATAGGCCTTTGTATTCGACCCGGATTCCGAGGAGCATTTGGCCACATGCATCTCGGTTGAACTTTCACCATTACTCACGTCGCTACGTTGGCTGAGCATTATGTTGACTGGGAGATTGCCGGCGTTCATCAGGAGGATGAGAAAGGTCGACCTTCCGATGATCTGCGGCTGGATCGTCAAGGTGTGGGAAGAGATACTGTCGGACATCATCAAGCGAGCATTTCTGAAATGCTGTATCTCCAACAACATGGACGGCACAGAGGACGACGACATTTGTGAGGAGGAGGTTGCAAGTGACAGTGACAGTGACAGTGACGGGGACTTGCTCTACCCTGATTCGGACAAGGAGTTACGTGCCATCTTCGACGAGGATTTCCTCGGGTTTTGCTGAAAAGCTTCATCAAACCCAAACAGCCCTTTTCAGGGCCACAGATCCACAATAAATATGTACGATACCAGTTATGAATCCCTTTTCTTCCTTTTTCTAATTAAAATAAAAAAACCTCTTTATAGTATTAAAAAATAAGAATTTTTTTTTTTTAAACTTCTTGGTATCCTCTCCTCTCTCTTCAACTTCCTGAAAATGAGAATAAGACTGTTCGGCGAAATTAAGCGGACATGGGAGGAACTCCGTCACTTTGTTCAGTACAAACGTATTTAGATCCAGATCAGAAAATAAAATGATCAACATATTCATTTATTTTGAGGGTGAAAAACATGGGTATGGTAGATTTTTTTTTTTTAATGAAAATGGCCACATGTCCAGCCAAGGCTCTAATTTTCTTTCCTGAATCCATTGCCAGGATCGCAAACATTCGATTACAGTTGCTTCTGCACATCTATCTCCGAGAGCCATCCGTTGCTGCGTCTGCCGCTCTGCCGGACTCAGCTTTGCTCAACCTCCCCCCCATGACACATGGCCAGACATGCAAGGTAAGTCGGTGGAGACTTTTTTTTTTCACATTGTGGTTCATACACTGATAACTGCGTACGGCTTTGACACTGGATCCCGTTTGTCAAGTTGAGGATCTGCTGTGTGCTGTGCACAGTTGGATGGTGCACTGCAAAGGTTGTTCTCGATGCTGATGGACGCCACGGACGCGAAGACTTGGGAGAGTCGACAAGGGGATGCGGGACTCATTTGTCGCAAACTGGCAGTCACACATCCTTTTCTCCTGCTGCGGTACCACCTTGGCACATGCCAGTAGAATGATGTTTAAAGAGGTAGTGTTGATTTCTGGGGATGATTGCAAATAACTTCCCCACCCTTCCTGGTGCCAGGCACCTCCCCATGGTTTCCGCCATGGTCCGGGGGCGTCTGGACTTAGGCACTTCAGAGAATCGCCCGCTTGGCCATTTCTCTTATCTGCTGCGCCTTCTGCACCTGCTGCAGCCGGCGGTGTTCGCTCGCGAACACTCGACGGCACTGGCAGACCTGCTGCATTCCCTCCTCATCTTCATCAAGGTACGTCCAACGTGCTCGGATAATCAACGTAAATCTGGGTTCATCCCAATGCTGTCTTATTAGAGCTTTGCACCCTGACAGATGGAGGTGCTTACGCTGAAGGGACAACATTGGTGTTGGTATAATGCATGGACGGGAGGGTGTGTAAGCAAACAGCAAATGAGAGAGCACTCATTTCACTCAGCGTTCGTGTGCACCAGAATGCTTTTAAACTTCTTTGAATTCACTTTGCTTTTGTTGGGTTGTTTCTCTGCATTGGAAGACACGGCTGGTGTTGCCCCGTTTACGATGACTCATGAGAATTTCCAGCTTTGTGGTGCTCGGTTATGAATCGTACACAGAACATCGTACCATAAGACAGTTCGCGTTAAAGGCCGAATGTTATTTTGTTCATTACAGATCGGTAATTGTGGTTCCCGGAGGGAGGCATTAAGTGCTTCGTGCCCGTGGGGTCCCACCTTTTGAAGATTTTTTTTTCCTCATTATTTCTTTTAATTATTATCAATTGTTTTCCGCCCATTATTTAATTTTAATGCCACCGCCGATGGAGACGCACATTCGCTCCTCACGTTATGCCTTGAAGGAGCTCAACCCACATCCCCTCCAGGTCCCTTGATGCTTCGGTGCAGATTTGATGACTATGGGGCAGTTGTGGCGGTAACAGAGCAGGGTGCTCTAATCTTGGCATCCGCAAAGATGGTGGCGATGCCGCATTGGTAGCGAGTGATGATCGCCACATGGCATCCATGGTGACGGCCAAGTGCCACTCGTCGTGAAATGGGTGAATAAAAAGTCGCTAGTTGGCGTGGGTTGGTGCGAGGTTATTTTTCCCAGTTGTGGTGAACGTGGTAAGGTTTGCTGAGCAAGGTGGCGGTTGGGAATCGGCACGCACACTCCAAAGGAACGATGTACTGTGCATTGTCGGCAGGAAGCACTCGAAGCGCAAGCATGCTGATGATGTCATAATGTGGGCGGAGGCATTTTTAATTATATTTTCGTTTTAATTATATTTTCAAATTTTTTAATTATTATGGTTCCTGGTGGGAGGCATGAAGTGTTTTTCATGTTGGTGGCTGTGGTTTCCTGCTTTTGGAAAAATAATAATAATAATGATAAAAAACGTTTGTTTTCATTTTGAGACAGAATTTCATGTGCTACCAATTGGCTAATATTACGAGTTGGCCATACCAGGAACCATCAGCGATCTCCGATCACAACGCTCTCGTTGATTTGGAGAATTGGAAGACCGCCAATTACACAAGTAAAAAAATAGAACAAACAGACGTTTTATTGTGATATCGAAGGAAGACCAAGACGATCGCATCCTGGTCGCAGCCATGACTGTTGGGTTCAAGTTATTTCAAACTCCAATCCACCCACTCCCCCTCTCCATATCCCTCCTATCAACAGATTAAACATTCAAATCGTGACTGAAAGAATCGTGCTTACAAGTCCCAACCTAGTTTTTCCAAACTTGTGGGTTGGGTATTTTCATCCCTGCAAATTAATACCTTAAGGCCTTGCCACTTCTGGGCAGTACATGGAGAGAGGGTTAAAGCAATTGTACCATCCATTAAAAAAATGGCACGTTCCACGAAGCGACATTCCAGTGTAATGTTTGCATTAAAACCATGCGCCCAATGTGCACCCGTAGGGTAATCGAGGAGCCACTCGCCCTCTGGCAGACCTGTTGACCAGGTTTGTGCAATTTGTGCACGGCTACATCGGGCACGACTCCGGCATGGCCCTGGCCTTCCTGCAAAAGCACTCGGGAGTTCTGCAGTGAGTATAAGAAGCGTTCTCGGATGGGGATGTGACACATCTGCGATAGGCCAAAGAGCCTTTTTTTAATGTTCTCTCTGAGACCGAGGCCATAGTTCGCTCAACTCTTCCAAATTTGGCATGAAGCTTTGAGGGATACATGTTTATACTCACTTGATCGATGGTTAGCTCTATGAGTGCATGCAAAACAACTCGATGGTGTGCCATGAGTTCTCCGTGCAAGCGCCGTGCACCCGCTCGATGAGCACGGTTTCAATTTGAAATGTGGCTCAAACGGATTTTGATGACATTCGTATTCCAAACGTCTCGGCAGCACCCTGCTTAACCTGCACCGCACGTGTTTGCAGCCAAATCTCCGCGGCTTACCCTGAGCTTCCGTTGTTGAAATCGCTGCTGGCGGGGCTTGCGCTCCCGGCGCCATCGGGGACACACAGCCACGTGCAAGCGGGTGTAGTCCCTGTGGAAGGTGATCCCGAGCAATGTGGTTTTAAAATACGTATCCCACGTTTGCAACGAGAATATGACTGCATTACCTGTGACGCACCTTTATCTCTCGACTTGTACACGACTTTTTTGTTCACTTCGGTAGAGGAACCAGCGACTCTCTTACCCCTGGTCGGCATCACTGCCCCCAGTAGTTTGAGCCAGGTTGAGATGCAACCACTTCGGCAACAGCTTCGGAAAAGCCGCACCATCGAAGGTTGGCCCTCTCATCGGCCCTTCTTTCTACTTCTGTCTTTCCTTTAATACTCCTTTCTTCCGTCTTTGTTTGTATTTTTCAGCAATGGTGGAGCCTACGCTGATTTTAACCAGAGCCTTCTTTTGTAGACATCTTGGAAGTGCTGAATGAAATCGAGGATATATCCAGGCGGAGAGAAGACGTCATTGTATTTTTCTTGGTGTGTAAAATGGCAGATTGATAGTTCCATTGTGGTACATTTATTTATTTCTTAGGGGGGGGGGGAGGTGCAGAGAACAAACAAATAAGAAAAAGACGTCGTGCAAAGCACGATACTTGCAAAATCCACCCCCGTCTCCAACGGTTGCCATGGATACATCAAATGGTCCATTTCATTAAGATTAAAATTGACAATCTCAATCAGATGAAAACTGATTGTTTTTCAGATTGAAATTGATGATTTTCAAAAGTTTGACCCTTGAGTTGAACTTTGACCTCAAAAATCGTTGGTTTCCAAATTCAGTGATGCCCTTTGCAAATCCTGTTCAAATTTCAAGTCAATTGGATGAAAAATAATTTTCGAAATTTGATCTTACAATCAACCGGCTTCTCAGTTGAGACTCCCTCGACAACTTGGTGAAGTTTCATGAAGATCGGTTTTAAATTGTGACCTGTAAGCGATCGACAAATGCACACAAGCATTTTAAGGACATTTTTCCTTGCTGGAGCAGGGTTAGCCTTGCGGGCCCCACGACGATCATGGATCCCTTTTTGAGGCAATGTTTCTCTGGCCAAATGCCCTTCCTGACGCCAACCATTTAGTTACCTCTTACGACACGCATGGATATGGTACACCTATTCTAACCGGGGCACACACTGGGACCCATGTGACACTGGTAATGATTTCGATGACCTCGGAAGGATGACAGGTTAAGTCGACCGCACCTGGTGTTAATTTAGCAACCAACGGGGCTCGAACTCAGGACCCTAGGATCGCAAGCCAGCCACCACAACCACTAAAGCCAACACCAGGCTTTGATAAACAGAATAACAAAATTGACTGATCAATACGCTTGAACAATCTTCGATTTTTGCAATAAATAAAATGAAATGGATCACATCACTGGAGAGAATGAATATCTTGGTGTCGCCTTTTAAATGAAAAGGTAAACGTCGAGCTGTTATCATTTCAGGGAGAGCTCCAGGACCTACTGAGTCATGGTGACGACGCATGTCGAGAACTAGCTTACGGCCTGACCCTCCGTGCCATCCGTAATGACCCACGGTATGTTGGTTCATCTCCCACACAGGAAGCGAGGTTCTCGACACGATGTCGGAGTTGTTATTTACGTAATGCAGACACGACTCCCATGCAGTTCATTTTAATGACATTAAAAAAAAAAAAAAAAAAACAATTGCAATTGTCGTGTGCAGGCGAGCCACGGACTGCTTGGCCCCGTACGTCTACTGCCTGCAAAGTAATGACTTTGGTGTGGTGCAGACAGCTCTGCACAACCTCCCCGAGTTCACAGTGCTGTGTCAGGGTAAGCAATGCACGACTCTTAACCTTCAGGCCACCTTCCCCATTTTAAACCTCTTAAAATTTTGATACGTTAATAAAACGGCTATTTTGATACAATCATTAAAAGAGCTTTGTTTCTCCTGGGTATCAAGTTCTCGAGCAGTTTTGGCGTTTGTGGTGAGACTAAGTGTGCCTCTGGGTCATCTTTCCTCACCGCAGAGCATGCGAGCTTGCTGTTGCAGAAGGCCTTCCTTGCAGGCACTCAGCAGCAGTTGGACATCGTCGGTATTGTAGCAGATTCTCTGCACCTACTGCGCCTGCAGTTGTATGCTTGAGCAGTAGGCCCCAGACGTTCAGCCAGATTTGAGGCGATTTGTCGTGAAAATGGGAAGTACTTTTGGAGTTCAATTATCACGGGGACCGAGCAGATACTTGTGCAGCCGTGTGGATCACATGCAGGTCTGTCGGCTGAACAGGTCCAGTGTGAGTGCGCTGAGGAACGCGGGGAAGCTCTTTTGGTGGTGAAGATGGAGCTCGATAAGCTGCAAGACCGCCTCCGACTTGGAAAACTCCGTCTCGAGCAGCTGCACTCCACTTTCCTGCGCGGTTGTTTGCTGCGAACACAGGGAAGGTACTTTGAGTGCCACCTCCCCTACTCGACCAGACTCGGTCCACATGTTCCCCGCCTCCCGTACCTACTTTAAACACGAGGGAGTCTGCCTTCTGCTCTGCGTACATAGACGACAGTTTGTACTGGCCGTCTAGCTGAACGTCCACCATGTAACCGAACAGAATGTAACAAATTGTGCGGAACTCTTGGATCTTCTTCTGGCAGACCTCCTTCAGACGCTGATTCCTCAACAACATGCTGTCCAACTGTTTCTGCAACTCTGCGGTTCACAGTGGATGGGAAAAGCAAGCGCATTGCATTTGATCATCATCTTCCTCGTGCAGTTTTCTGCCATAAGAACTTTGTTAATAAAAACCTTTTGTTTGTACGATTTGGTTCATTTTCATCAGTTCCCTGTGAGACTACTTTATATTGCATTATTATATATATATATATATATATATATATATATATATACACACACACACAAACACAAATACTAGACGACCCATGAACGTTGGGTTGTTGTTGTGACAATGGTTGATAAACAAATCATTTCAAAAAAAAAAAAAAGATAGCTCAAGCAAAATATACCGCTGAGGTTGTTTGCATTGATCAAATTCTCCCGAAGAGAACTTGACTGAATCGGGAATTGATTTTTTAAATAATTTTTTCGTTGCCCGATTTGAACGAAACTTGATACTGCACACCGCAAGAGAATGGTGAGCAAGGTGCTCCTAAAATTTTTGCACTATAGTGTACCGTTTTTGGCTGTATTTCGGGAACATACATACAAGATGAGAGTTTTAGTCATATATAGATAATATTGAACACACCTTATTTTTTGGCCTTCAAGTCGAATTGGATAATTTTCCCATTTTTCTTTCCTTTGTTCATAGCTAAGTCTGTTTGGTGGAGGAGACACGAAGTGAAATCAACGACTGTAGTTTTATGAACGGTCGTCGTTGATTTCACTTCGTCTCCTCCTCCAGTCATTCAGAACAGAGGTGTTAATTATTTCCTGACGGTCACAACCACATCTCTGCCGACAGTACTTCGAGGGTCATAAATGTTAATGAATTGTTTTGTGCATATTATTCAAATTACTTTGTGGGACGACGTTTCGGATCAATTCGGAATGTAAATAGTTCATCAACATGTTAGAGTTGTCACATTGAGTTACAGTGTTTAAAACAACCCATTGATTAATCGGCTCCGGATCGGAGCACGTGACACGATTCCAGTCTTGAACACATTTCTCGCTGACACCGTATTTCATGTGTGCAGCCATATTCCCACCATTTTCCTCAACGAACTGAACTTCCAACTTATAAGCTGCCGTGTATGAGTTGCATGAGGGTGACGTAGTAAGGATAGGTTCGTGTGATAAGGATTGAAAGGGATGGGTCAAACGTAATTGGTGAGCGCGTGCTCATTACCGATTGGATGAATGTTTAATCGCTCAACCGATCGGCAAATGTTTCAGGCAATGATTTCTGTGGTGTGTTTTCAATTAACATTCATACAATTAATTCCAGAAAATATCACGCTTTGCAAATTTTTTTTCATTTATGTCTTAAACCAGAGATACGTCGATTCTGAGTACAAGTTGAGGCCTGGACTTTCGGGGAAAAAAAGTGGCTCTAAAAATGACCCTGCCCCGACCCTGACTGCGACGTGAGCGTCATGCCACATTCACGGTCAGAAGAGTCGTTTTTGGGTGAATTTATCCTGCCTGACTGCAACCCTACCTTCAACCTGGTGATCAGTCAGCGGGCTCGAGACACTGCGTTCATGTGGGAGACTACGCTCGTCACAAACAGGTCGTCACAAACACAAACAAACAGGACTACGCTCGTCACATCTGCTATTATAGGACGAGGTCTGTGCCTCATGACCTCACCAAATTTGGGGGATATAAAAACACACACACACACACACGCACGCACGCACCTCAACCTCTACAATGAACCTCACCAGACACCTCACGGGGTGGAGGGAGATCACTCAAAGTCCCAGATGTGCAATTCCCAGCCTCGAAGGCCCGGATGCATTCCCGAAGGTTGTCGCACTCGGTTTGCAGCTCCGTGGCACGCACACGGTTCTGTTGAAGGGCAGCGCTTGCCGGGTTCTCCAGAAGATGAAATATACGCTCTTTGTTGGAATTGCAAGCTCCCTGCAGAAAGGAAATTGGTTGAACGATCAGACTTCGAGGGCCAGCAAAAGGGCTTCCTCCTTACCCACAAAAATTGTCCAGTTTTCCAACAAACATCCACCTCTGACTGTCATTGCAAAACTGTCCGCAGCTCTATCGTGCATTGGAAAACATATCTGAACTTGTCCCAAACCATCTTTCCCCAGGGCTGCAAATGGGTGTGGTGCCCAACCTCCACTGCGAGCATTCCAAGTCCTGCAAACCTGCAATAACTTCAAATCCTCGACTTGCTCTTTTAGGACCTGCTTCTCCTCCTCCAGCTTTTGGCGCTCCATCTCCAGCTCCTCCACTTTCTTTCTAAAGGGAATAAGAAGGTAGTTGTGAGAGAATATAAAGTGCTCAGCCTACCAACTCTTCTTGGAACCAAAGGTCACCGTTCATGCTTACCTCAGCTTCTCTCCCTCCTCCTTGCAGAACTTATCTCCCTCACTGGTCACCCACTGGTTCTTAACTTCTGCCAGTTCTGTTTCCAGCTGGAATGGCAGCACGCTGAGCTGTAGAAACTCGGATGAGTCCACCATCACATGAGAAGAAACTTTGATAAGCCATCATTTTATCAGACAAAGGCACGCAAGTAGCCCGCACGTACCGAGTACACCTTCTGACGAAACCTGTTACTTTCTTCCCATGCCTCCGACAGCTGACCCTAAGGAGCAGAAAGAAAAGTTATTTTCAACAGTTGAAGTTAAAACAACAGCATATGGGTGACACAGCTATAAAAGATTTGGCAAAAGCACACTGTGAACTACAGTAATGAAACGGGAACGTCACTTAGTGGAGTGCATACCTCTGCCAGGCTGAACAGTTTACGTTTTGTATCCCACTGATAGGCCAGATCTGAATCCGAACCTGAAGCAAAATCAAGTCTGCTTGTTCTCGTCACCGAACCAACTCATCCACCTCACTTTGTCACAACTCGTCGCCAACTTTTTGAAATATCGTGCAATGTCTCGTTTTTGGCCCCACCTCTCAATGGTGAAGAGGCACTTAAAATTCTCGTATCTGGATATTCTCTAGAATCGAATGGATTCGTCCTTCTCACACACCCAACCTGTCCAAGTTTGGTCCGACCGAATCCGTCCATAACTTTTTGAGTTATCCTGCTCACAGACGAACAAATGGGTAAAAACAAAACCTCCGTCCACCTTCGGCGGCAGAGGAAACAATGCGGCGACTCCAGCTCTGCCACAATCGAGGGCGAACAACGATTCCGTTTGGAGCAAATCACGTGATGAAGACATTTTTATGCGCCCAAACGTCGCGTTTTAGTTTGGCAATCAGTCGTGTTCGACTTTAGTGTTCAAGAATTGGATTGCGCGATCATTTTTCCAAATGATCGATAAACCCTGGCGCAGCACTGTCGCCCCATCATGATGGATGTCTGTCTCCCTTGGGATCGAATGACGGCATGCGCGGTGTCGCATGAGCATGCCCGCCAGTCTAATGACGAACTGAAGATGTGCGTTTGGCAGACAACCTGCAGTGTAACGCTTCATCCGGAAGAGGGGCAAAGCTTTAATCGCACCAGTCATTGTGAAACAGGACTATGCACATTAGTTCAATGGGAGATAAAGTTACCCGATTAAAAATCAAGAAGATCCCACATTTTATGTCGAGAACAAGGAAAAATTGAAGAGCAAAGCAAGTTGCAAAAACGTTGTGGTTACACAAAGTACAGGAAAATGTCGGCGGATTGGATGATGAAGACAGCGTTATGGGACGATGAGCGTATGTGACTGCTGCAAGTCATGGGTCGTGAACCTCTATCTCCTGGACGTGTACTCGCAGCCTTTGCGCAGACGCTTCGGCCTCATTGGTGCGTCGTATCAGCTGCGGAGAGCAGCCAGCCAGGGTAAAGTCAGCGTCATACGACTCCAGGATGTCACGCATGCCATCTCGCTCCTGTACAAACAAGATGACTCATCGCAGTGTACACGAGTGGCTCTTTTCGAATGCAGTGTACGAATGCTAAGCGAGGCCTTCATCAAAATCGTGTGTTTGGTTCAAGCAATAACGACTGAAGTGTTTATGGACTGACTCACTCACCTTGGACACTGCTCGATCGCGTAAGCTCACCTGACTAGAGTCCAGGTGAGCTAGAAACGGAATAGTTACACTAGTACCCAAGTGGGGTAAAGAAGAGCCGAACCCCTCTTCCCCCTTCCTTGTCGAGCACTGTGGGTGTTAATTATATACTCTTAAACTGAGTCTCGTGCAGATTGTTCTATGGGGCACTGTGAAAGAAATAAATAAAAATCATGATGGCAGAAATGACCATCATGGCCCACAACACAAATTTAAACAACAAACGATGTCACTCGAGCTAACCAATGAGGGTGCTCTTAGCAGCAGAAATAGTCGTGCAAAGTGACGGAACGTCTGCCCTGTTGCCACAAGCGAGTGTACAAAGCAGTGAAAGCCAACTGGTGGATTTGTTATGGTTCTGGGTCAGCTGTCGGCCTGAACTACAGCGGTGGGAGGAAGAAGAAGAGGCGAAGCCGGAGTACCTTCTTTAAGAGCAATGTGCGTTTTTGCAGTTGCCGGGAGAGCTGCTCGAAATGCTGTCGCTGTGCTTGCTCGTCCTGCAGCCTGCGATCGACCTGCATCCTGGCCACCTCGGCCTCGTGGCAACTCCGCTCCAATGACCGTGCCCTGCACTCAACCACGCAAACTTTGCAACACATTTACAAGAGCAATAAAACATTCCGAATATAAACATTATTTTGAGCATTTAAGCGAAAGAGTGGCCATTTCAGAATGGTTAACGATAATTGTTCTGTTCCTGAATGAAAACACGACTCACGGAAATATGGGAAATACGAGAAATATCTGTGGAAGAGAGTTGGCGGGTTCCTCTCATTTCCTGCTAGTACAAGCGAGCAGCGGCAGTGGGCATAACATATATATACACACTCGGACGGACGTTTCTCCTTTTACCAATAGATGCAAAAATCCAGTGTCATTTCTCCTGTGGCCCAGGAACCAAACAAAAAAAACATTATAACGGCCCAAACAGCCCATACAACTACAACCCCGCTCCCCCTTTCTCCCAAACATGATTAATAGGAAATATGATCATTTTAAACTTAACCTGTGCATTTACAAGCCTCAGATATGACCTTTTCATAGGTGTGAAGAAGCAAACAAACCAGGTAGGCTGTATCCCTCTGAGAAGTCTGCCTGAATGTTGGTAATGGTGGCATCGTCTTTCCAATTGCAGACATCCATTAAATAAATCACCAAGCCTGCCATGTTGACCCTCGGTAATCCCGCAAGGTTCAAAGTCCACTCACTAACAGCGATGGTCGAAGGTTTGGGTAGAACGCACCCTTCTAAACTGTTCTTGGCGGAGGTATGCGCTGCGCTCTATGCCTGGTGTTGGCTTAATGGTTAGGGTGGTAGGCTTGGGATCTGAGGGTCCTGAGTTCAAATCCCACTCGGCTGTTGAATTCATACCAGGTGGGGTTGACTCTGCCCGTCATCCTTCGGAGGTCGGCAAAATGAGTGCCAGCTTGCTGGTATCCTGTGTCTGAGTGGTGACCCTTCCAGGATTGTGCCCAATAGCAGAGGAGACTGCTTAGGCAGCACCGACGCTCTGCACAGAGTATGGTCCCAACGGATGGATGGATGGTATGCGCTCTACCGAGTGCCCGAGAACGGCCACGAAGAGTGCATACCTCCAGCAGGCTGATTAGTTTATGTTTTGTATCCCACCGATAGGCTGGATATGGATTCAGACCTTAACTAAAATTTAATTGGCTGGTTCTCATCACCTAACCAACTCGTCCAAGTTTTGTCGGAATCCGAACATTTCAGATAACGTGCTATATATCGTTTTAGCCCGATCAATCAATGGTGAGGAATCACTGTTCTTGGCGGATCAGAATCCGGAGCCGGATCTCACCAAAATCGAATCGATTCTTCCTTGTTAGATACCCAACCTGCCCACAAAGTTTTGTCCGAATCCATCCACAACTTTTTCAGAAATCCTGCTACATGTCGTTTTTGGCCCTTATCTCTCAATGGTGAAAAATCACTTTTAAAAATCCTCAAGCCGGATCTTCACTAAAATCGAAACATTTCATCCTTGTTACATACCCATGCTCTCCACCAAACTTTTGTCTGAATACATCCATAACTATGAGATATCGTGTTCACAAAAAGACAGACAGGGGTGAAAACATAACCTCCATCCACCTTTGGTGGCGGAGGTAACTAGAATGGCACTCGATAGAGCGTATACCGCTGCCAGGCTGAACAGTTTGCATTTTGGATCCCACTCGTAGGCCAGATTCGGATCCAGACCTGAACCAAAATCGAATCTGCATTGTTCTCGTCACCGAACATACATCCACCAAGTTTCGTCCGAATCTGTCCACAACTTTGAGATATCGTGCATTATATCATTTTTGGCCCGATCTCTCAATGGTGAAGAATCACTTAAAAAATTATTGGATGCAGATCCAAATCTTCACCAAAATCTAATCAATTTGTCCTCGTCACACACCTAACCTGACCCCAAAGTTTTGTCCGAATCTGTCCATTCCTTTTTTGAGATATCTTGCTCACAGACAGACAAGGGTGAAAACGCAACTTCCATCCACCTTCGGTGATGGAGGTAAATAATCGAGAGAAAAGAAAATACAAGCTATGGCTTTTAAAACCAGATGGCTTACAGGGAGCAGACACAAAAACTTATTGTTCACAAGTCCAAAAGAGGAAGGTTTATCCAAGAGTAGGTCCCATCGTGTGCAACCTTTTTGGATGCTGGTTGCATCATTGGTTAGGGGCGCGGCTATGCCGCTGATGTTAAACACCCCTAACAGTGCCCCGATTACCAGTATACTGGTGCTCATTTCGCCAACCTCGGAAGGATGAAAGGCCGAGTCAACTCCCTGGTGTTAATTCAGTGGTCAACGGGGCTCAAATTCAGAACCCGAGCCACCACCCTAACCGCTAAGCCAACACCAGGCTGTAAGAGTAGGTTGGAGGGGTTATAACGGCTCGAGGTGAAACAACTTTTTAAAAAGCAAATTTGATTCAAACTTGACATTTCACTGCATTTTTACTTTTAAACGGCATAACGCAGTGAACCCTTGGTGAGGAAGTTGCTCTGAAACAACTTGCCTTCTCTTCCCAGAAATCAAACCCAATCGAAGGCAATCTCAGATCATTCTACAAAGCCTGCAACAAGTGGGTCCACTCTCAGGAGAGCCAGAAAACATCTCTCCAACCTCAAGATTGAACTTTCAAACTTGTCTCCCTCCTCTAAAACCTGGTGGTGGCTTGTCAAGTTTGTTTCTGGTGTGTGCTCCCCTTCCATCCATAACCTCACTTCAAATGACACCACAGCAGACTCCACTCGTGAGAAGGCCGAATTCCCCAATTCTGTGTTTGCTTCAAAATATTGTCCCCAACCCCTTGCTCCGTGCCCCTCCTTCCCTGCCATACCGAGCTGCTCCTGGACTCTGTGCCTTTCGCACCTGAGAAGGTGGAAAAGTTTCTGTCGAACCTTGACTCTGATTTGGCAACTGGATTGGATGGCAAAAGCTCGAGTCCAAATAACCTGTGCTGCTGCTTTTTCACATCCTCTCTCTGACGTTTTCCACCCGATCATTTGCGCTCGGTCATCTCCCATCTGCAAAAACTGATCCCCTGAACTGCAGACCTTTCAGCTCACTTGCAATCATCAGCAAGGTCATGGAATCCATCATCTTGGTCTATATGAAATCCTTCCTTTTCTCCAATAACCTCAAGTCAGATCATTAATTTGGATTCAGACCTGGTCACTGCACCATGGACATCCTACTTCTTTCTATTCACCCAACAATGGATGGAGGCCCTCAATATTAGACACGAGATCAGGGCCGTCTTTCTGGACATATCTCGTGATTTCGATACAGCCGACATCCTGCCTTCCTCTCCAAATTCTCTGCCTGTGACATCAAAAGCCAACTCCAAACATCCTTTAAACTCCTCTCCCTGTCAAGGCTGGAGTGCTCCTGTTCTGGTCCAGTCCTATTCCTAATCTTCATCAGTGATCTCTTCGATTCCCTGAAAATCCTCTTTATCGATTTTCTGATGACTCCACCCTCTGCGATAACATCACTCATCCTTCAGATAGGCAGGCAGCAGCCTCTTCCCTCTCTGTCGACCTGGAAAGAATCACAATCTGGTCAAACACTTGGAATATGTCTTTCAATCCTGACAAATCTCAAATTCTCACTCTCTCTTCCCGAAAAGAAAATAGCAAGGGGGTGAAACCACCTTGCTATTTTCTTGACAATTTTCTGGAAGAAGTTCAGTCATTTAAACTCCTGGGTCTCACTATCAGCCACGATATTTCTTGGGCACACACTTTAAAGTTGGCCTTGCTCCCCCGCCCCGACTTTCTGCTGTTCCTTTTGTTCTGTTGTGTCCCGATCCATTCAATCTTCTGGTTCTTCCACAAGCCTCGACTTTGGAGACAAAAACAAACAAAAAAAACGATGACGTCGGAATCGCTCGTTACACCTGGCAGTGAAATCGCCGTTTTCCTGCACAAGCACGCTTTCCCGTTGCCGCATCTTCTGCAGTTCCTTCAACAGCGAGTTAGGAGTCCTGCAGATAGAGGATCAGGAATTCATCATTATCTGAAGGTTAATTGCCCCAGGCCAAGAATATGACTAAAAGTTGAAAATGGCTCCTGAGGAGTTGAAAAACTTACTTGGTACACAGGCCAGTTTTCTTTTCCAAGTCCTCCCAGGCCTGAAGCTTTGTTTGCAATTCCTGTGAAGGAACATAATAATGCAAAGAAAAGGTTTAATCCACAGGGTTGGAGGTGATGCGACTCAAAGCGGCACTGGCAATGCAATCAATGACTTCCCATTTGTGCCATCATAGCAGAAAACCTGAAGCAGCCACTTATCTCCTCTGTCTTTTACACAATTGAACGGCTGTGACTCAAAACATCGTTCTCTACCATGCACTGTTCACACGGCAGAGGGCGGAGCGACGTACCGTTCTCCATGCGGCGGAGGGCGGAGGGCGTACCGTTCTCCACGCAACGGAGGGCGGAGCGGCGCACCGTTCTCCACGCGGCGGAGGGGCGGAGGGCGTACCGTTCTCCACGCAACGGAGGGCGGAGTGGCGCACCGTTCTCCACGTGGCGGAGGGGTGGAGCGGCGCACCGTTCTCCACGCGGCGGAGGGGCGGAGCGACGCACCGTTCTCCACGTGGCGGAGGGCGCACCGTTCTCCACGCAACGGAGGGCGGAGCGGCGCACCGTTCTCCACGCAACGGAGGGCGGAGCGGCGCACCGTTCTCCACGCGGCGGAGGGGCGCACCGTTCTCCACGCAGCGGAGGGGCGGAGCGGCGCACCGTTCTCCACGCGGCGGAGCGGCGCATCGTTCTCCACTCGGCGGAGGCGCGGCGCACCGTTCTCCACGCGGCGGAGGCGCGGCGCGGTGCACCGTTCTCTACGCGGCGGAGGGGCGGAGCGGCGCACCGTTCTCTACGTGGTGGAGGCGAGGCGCAACGTTCTCCACGCGGCGTAGGTGCGGCGCACCGTTCTCCACGCGGCGTAGGCGCGGCGCACCGTTCTCCACGCGGCATAGGCGCGGCGCACCGTTCTCCACGCGGCATAGGCGCGGCGCACTGTTCTCCATGTGGCGCACCGTTCTCCGCGCGGCGCACCGTTCTCCGCGCGGCGCACCGTTCTCCGCGCGGCGCACCGTTCTCCGCGCGGCGCACCGTTCTCCGCGCGGCGCACCGTTCTCCGCGCGGCGCACCGTTCTCCGCGCGGCGCACCGTTCTCCGCGCGGCGCACCGTTCTCCACGTGGCGGAGGCAGCGCAGTTTATTGGAGGGAAAGGACGGGGCTTTAACCTAAACACTCGGGCAGTGGAGGACAAAAGCTTTCCAAACACCTCATTTGGCACCATCTCTTTATTTACATTAATTACATGAAACTTTCTGACATGTTGTGTGAAATAATTATAATGATATTGTTGTGTGACGGGGGTCCGGTGGCGAGAACAACCATTCGGTGGGGAAAGCTACGTCGTCTCCACCAGACTCCCCGGAATTGTCGGCGGTCGCTCCACCGACCGTGGAACGCCAATATCTCAACCGCGTGGCGTAGGGTTATTTTGTCGAGATCCAATGTACCTAAATAACCACGTGATCTCAGCTACCGGGGATCCACGCCCTCGGAACACCTAGCTGAACCAGATTCACTCTACCGGCAGCGATAAAGTTTCACCTACCGACTACCACTTTGCCACCCACCTTTCCGGCTCGAACGCAGTCGAGCGGGCCTGCCTAGGACGTCCCGGCTACAATGGACCGATTACCGGGGATAAAACCCTGCCTAAACTCAGATCCAAACCATGCTGGACCAATACAAGAGAGGACGGAAACGAACTGGGGACATTCCTAACAAGTTCTTATTCAGTCCAAAAACACTTATTCAGTTCTACTTACCAGACGGGCCCACACACAAATAAAAAGAAATCCAGAGTTCTTTATTGGACCCTCGCAGCCGAGGAAAGAGATGAGCTGGGGGTCAGAGTCTGGCTGGGTACCTGACCATCGGAGGAAGGGGGTGCTCTGTGATGTGGAACCTGACAATGGTCGCTGGTTTGGTCCCCAGTCGCACGTGTGGGACTCGAGGTTCATGGCGGAGCTTTGGTGGTGAATGGCCGGGGTCCACGGAGGGGGGTCAGGGTCGCTCTTTCCTTCCTTGTAGAGAGAGGGCCAGCAGAGACACGTTTGCCGCCTCGACGACCTTCTAGTCAACCCTCATAACAACCACTGTTACCACCCCTTCGTAACAGCAAAAATCCTTTCGTGACAGCAAAAACCCACCAAACTCTGCTCTCAGAGAGTGCACGGGGATTTATCGACTTCCCTCAACAGGGAGGGGCCCTTGGTGAAACACACCTCGCTGTCCGCCTTTGATTGGACAAGGTCCTACGGCCCACCTTCCGGGGCGGGGCCTCGGCCTCGGCCCCTGCCGGGAAACTCCAGCCACTCTTCCACGCAGGTTCATACTTGACGAGTAACAGTATCAACGCTGCAACGGCCCCTGCCGGGAAACTCCAGCCGCTCTTCCACGCGGGTTCATATTTGACGAGCAACAGTATCAATGCTGCAAAGGTCGTCGTGAAAGAGTTACGTTTGTGGGAGCCGAGAAACCGGAACCGTGAGATCTTGCCTTGGCACGTCAGGGTGCGAGAAGGCAGCTGGTTGGCGGTGGCGCGTGATGGGCCGAGGGTCATGCAGATGGGATGGTTGTTCGATGGCTTGTTAGTTGTAATAACCAAACTAAAAGAAATCGCAACGCACGTCTGATTCTCCCACTAGACAAAAGGAAGGGGATCTGACTACACACATACTTAACGACATAACTGACTCTTGGGACATCTGTATGTTGAATGCAAATGGTTTCCAGATCCGTAACACTATATTCCTCATTTACCCCCAATGCATTTCTGTAACAATATTCTACGTCTGTCTGAAGGAACACCAACCTTGTTTGCAAACTCCAGCCGTATGTTTTCCTCCTGAAGCCGATCGAACCTCTCGTTCCTGGCACGAAGCGAACGCAACTCTTCCTGCAGCAGCAATGTGTTCTCACGAGTCTCCCTGTGGGCGGATGACAGGAGCACGTCGCCATCAGCTGAACGAAATGGCGGGATGCTTCATACAAGCAAAACATTAACTTATTTATTTTGATTTGCAACCTGTACCTCAAAAACTTGTTTTCCTCACGTAGAGATTGCACCTCCTTCTCAATGTCCCTCTTCTGGGCAAGCTCACGCTGTGTGCTCAAGGCCACCACACGTTCCTGCTGGCACGATGCCAACTCCGCTTCCAGTTTCTAGCAGGAAGTACTGCTATTAGCAACGTTCCCTGTTATCTTCTCCAACAACCTCCAAATAAGAAGTACAGTCAACCCTCGCCTTCCGAGATTTCGAATATCTGCGCTTACCTTTTAGACACCCTTTCTCTCCATCCACGCCGATACTTCCACGTATCCGTGGAAAAAAAAAATCAACTCCTCCCACCTCAAACTCCTTAGTTTTTCAAAACTTTTTAATATAGTCTTTCTTTAACACTTTCAATGCTTGGATAACAATATTTTCCTTCATTTAACATTACTTGTTAAATTGTAATTGTATCGTATCTCCGGAAAATATAACAATTTGAAAATTTACATTCTACGTGTTCCGGCATCCACATCATTGTCTTCTGGCTGCTTGGCGGTCGCTGAGGTGCGGTATTTTATTGTGATAAAACTTTGTATCCTGTTTCTTTAATCATGGGTCCAAAACGTCCATTAAGTGGTGCATCTGCTGAAGAGCAGAATAAAAAAAAGTGAAGCAAGTGAAGACGTTAGCGGAAAAAGTGAAAATATTAGATCCACTTGAGAGTGGTGCACGTGTTGGTGTATTGGCGAAAGACGACAACGTCAACGAGTCCACTATTCGTTATTCGTCAATGTAACGATAAAATTAGGGTTAGTGTCAGTTCTGGTGGAAACATTGCCTCTAAGGTCGCAGAGATCCATACTTTGAATAAAAATGGAAAAACTATTCAATTTATGGTTGGAAGATGAACATTAAAAAAAAAAAAAAACATGCCCACTGGTGCCCCTCGCACTCCACAGAAGGCCCTCACAATTTTATTTATAACTTGAAACGAGAAGCAGGGGGTGATAAAGGTGATGATTTTTGGACTTATTTGGGGAGGCTGGAACGTATCTCATTGACTCGCATGTTATAAACTGTTCGCTGTTCGCGATTTCACCGTTAGCGGAAGTTTAGAGGAACGTAACCCCAGCAGACGGCAAGAGTTTATTCTATTTTAACCATTGGATCAAAAACAACACTTCTTGAAGAGTGTAGTGCCTTTTGAGTTGAAAGGAGTCTGTCTCCCATCGTGTTCATGAAGAATGTCCCTCGGCTGTCTCTGTCTCGATATCATGTGCAGCACAAGGCTGCTGGGCTACATGCATCACTGGCTGGGGACGCGGCCACACTGCTGAAGTGATTCCCCCTGCTAGTTCGGACTGTAATTAGTAATTTGTTCAAATGCTGGCAAATACTTGCCTATTCTTCATGAAGGACCATCCATCCATTGGGAACGTTGGTGCTGTGCAAAGCGTTGGTGCTGCTTAAGCAGTTTCCTTGGCTATTCGGTACAATCCTGGACGGGTCGCCACTCCGACACAGGACACTGTGGAATATTTAAGGTCCACCAACTAATGCAAGCAGACCGGACTCCCGTTTAACGTCCATCCGAGGGACGGCACACACATTGTAAGATCCACCCTGCGTATGAAACGCCAGGATAACAGTTTATAGCTGAGTTGAGATTCTTAGAGGCGAGTGTGTGTACCTCTTTGCCATCCTGCCGCTCCTGTCCCTCCAAATTATTCTGTGTTAGGACATCATTGGTGTTCAATGCTGAACTGGAACGATAGTGTTGTTTTACACGTGCAATGAAACTTGTACATCAAGTTTCTGCAAACACGTCAAGGTTGAACACACTTCCGTTTCTCTCCGTGATCACAACTGAGACTCCGACCTCGTCACGGATGGCAGTGTCATCGCCGTTCTGAAACGGTGCATCACCTTTTGAAAAAAAAAAAAAAATAACAAAGCTCTCCAAACTCACTTTTATTCTGACTTCCTGCTCAACACACTTTGTTTCGAAGACCTCCAACTCTTCAACCCGATTTTTCACATTTTGCGTCAACCTGCTCAACACGAGGGAAAACGTTATCGCTTCACTGTGTGGAGAAGAGCAAGGCAGCACAAACTGTTGCGCGAGGGCAGGTGTTTAGAGCCATACGTTTTCTGTACTTCCAGCAGGCCCACGGACTCGTCCCGTTCAGCCGAGAGAAGTCCGACCCGATGCTGCAGTTCCATAGACTTCAGATCCTGATCTTCCATCTTCAAATGCAATTCCTCCAATGTCTGCACCACAAGATTTAAACAGGTCCACAAGAATGAATTTCGGAGCTGGTTTGTAACCAAATCTCCTGAGGTTCTTGACAATCTTTCTGAAGTCGATTCATCATTTTCATTTTGGGAAGTCCTTCAGAAATGATCTCCAAGTGATCAGGAAACCTCGCGTGCGATTCTCTTCCTCACTAACCCACCTGTTGTGCCTTAGCCAGCGCCGCCTCCCGTTCTTGTCCCTGTTGTCTCTCGGCCATCAGCTGGTTGTTTTGTGAGCAGATGGCTCCCTCTGCAGTCGCAAGCCGGTCCTTGGTACCCAAGAGCTCCTCGTCTCTCAAGGACTGCAGCCGCGCAAGCCGTTCCTGCTGTTGCTCCTGCTCTCGCTAATGCAAACACAATGCACAAAGGTGAGGACGACGGCGCAAAAAGAGGCAAACAACAAAAGGTAATCGACAATCAAACAATAAGGATCGTTCCTCATGCGTTACGCGAACATTTCAAGTTTGTTTCAAATGATGCTCGTTCTACAACACCTGACACGTCAACTTTGTTTCCTGGAAATAGTTTTCAGCCTAAAGTTGAAACTTCAGCAATTTGTATTTGATTGATTGATTGGATCTCCACCTGGACTCCTTTCAAGGGTTTCGATCACCAAACACAGACGCACCTTAAAAACTGATAAACACATTTCTGATTTTTACCTTTGAATGAGTAAAACTCAAGCCGAAGCAATAATTTTTTTTTTTGAAATCTCTCCTTTGTGCCCCTTTTTGATTTAGCTGTGGAATCGTCTTTCAGACCCCACCTTATCAAAGTTTTGTCCGTTCCTTCAGTCGCTAAGCCCATCGTCAACTCGTGTTGCTTCTCTTAAGCTCGTCCATTCTTGCTAACACGCCCTCTCCGTCTTCGTGCCGATTTGTCTCCGTTCCAAGGTGTGTGTACGTATCCCTTCTCTGCCATTTTCCCTCGAGCCTGCTTTTGGTTTGTCAAACTTCCGCCATTTATCGTCCAGCTCTTCCACGAACCTTGAGCTCTGTATTAAAGAGAATACTGAAGCTGGTTTTTGATTTCTCTCCTCGATTTGCTCACCTCGTGTTTGCTGGCACTGCTTTGCAGCGAATGCTCAAACTCGATGCGCGCTCTCTTGTTCGACTCTTGCAACCTCTGCTTCTCGCTCTCGAGCTTGACGACATGAGCGCGCGCACGGATCATGTCAGCCTTCTCTTCTACCTGTGAGGCAATGCCACAAAATTCTCTCAAATTGTATCCCATGTGTCAAAACACGAAAGGCTCCATCATTATACTTTCAGGGCAGGAATTGTGAAGCACCAAATCAAACATGCATTACAACCCTCCTCCCCTCCCCACCTCCCCCCTCACCCATCCACCCAACATGTCTGTTCTTCGGAGACAGAAAAACTGACTGTTTTAAACTACAATGATCTTTCCGGTAGGTATCCGTGGATATTACGCATCATGAATGATATAACTTGAACAATATTATGCAAAGAATGTTGATCAAATCAACCCACCTACCCCTCCTCAGGTCCTCAGATCCCCTCCCCAACCCCAAGTTAGCTAGCACTCGCCAAGTCAACCGTTCCTCCCTCCAGATCCCAAGTTTTCAATCCCTTCCGCCCAAACCCAAGTCCTCAACCCCTCCCTCCATTCCCCAAGTCCTCAACCCCTCCCTCCATTCCCCAAGTCCTCAACCCCTCCCTCCATTCCCCAAGTCCTCAACCCCTCCCTCCATTCCCCAAGTCCTCAACCCTCTCCCTCCATTCCCCAAGTCCTCAACCCCTCCCTCCATTCCCCAAGTCCTCAACCCCTCCCTCCATTCCCCAAGTCCTCAACCTCTCCCTCCATTCCCCAAGTCCTCAACCCCTCCCTCCATTCCCCAAGTCCTCAACCCCTCCCTCCATTCCCCAAGTCCTCAACCCCTCCCTCCATACCCCAAATCCTCAACCCCTCCCTCCATTCCCCAAGTCCTCAACCCCTCCCTCCATTCCCCAAGTCCTCAACCCTCCCTCCATTCCCCAAGTCCTTAACCCCTCCCTCCAACCCCCAAATCTTAAATCCTTCTCCCACAGGGGTGCAAATTAACATTTTTATCCACCGGCCAGCAGGGCCGGTGACTAGAAAAAGTTACTGACCCAGCAGAATTTCTACTGGCCCGATAAAATAAAGACAAAAGTCACAAATTTGATATCAAACACTTTTAATATACTCACATGAGTGAGTTTGATGAGTGAGGTTGGTTGGATGAGTGAGGTTGGTTGGATGAGTGAGGTTGGTTGGATGAGTGAGGTTGGTTGGATGAGTGAGGTTGGTTGGATGAGTGAGGTTGGTTGGATGAGTGAGGTTGGTTGGATGAGTGAGTTTGATGGAACAGCGAGTTTGATGGATGAGTGAATTTGATGAGTGAGGTTGGTTGGATGAGTGAGGTTGGTTGGATGAGTGAGGTTGGATGGATGAGTAAATTTGATGAGTGAGGTTGGTTGGATGAATGAGTTTGAGTGAGGTTGGTTGGATGAGAGTTTAATGGAGGAGGTTTGCAGAATGAGTGAGTTTGATGGATGAGGTTGGTTGGATGAGAGTTTAATGGAGGAGGTTTGCAGAATGAGTGAGTTTGATGGAGGAGGTTGGGTGGATGAGTGAGTTGGATGGATAGATGAGTGAGTTTGATGAGTGGGGTGGGGGTGGGGGTAGGGGGATGATGCAGGGAGGAGGAGGTTGTGGGTGATGGGGGGCAGGGGTTGTGAGTAGTGCTGGGGGGGCATTTTTGTGGGTGATGGGGTGGTTGTGGCTGATGGACGATTGTGGGGGGGGGGGGTTGTGGGTGATGGACGATGGGGTGGAGGAGGGGTTGTGGGTGATGGACAACGGTGGGGGTACGACTCGTCCACCCAACATCACATGTAAACTCACTCATTCACACAACCTCACCCATCAAACTCTCATTCATCTAACCTCACCCATCAAACTCACTCATTCATCTAACTCACTCATTAACCCCAAAGCCTCATCAAACTCACTCATGAAACTCACTCATTCACCCAAATTCACTCATTTAACCAACCTGGGCATGAGAAAAATGCATCCAAACCACGCCAAACCGTCAAATCTCGAGCAATCACGCGTGATTTGGAACGAGATGAAAACGGACAAAATGGCCGCCGCAGAATTACCAGTGATTTCTACGGATTTCTGCGGACAAAAACAGTAGTTCTAGTTGAGAAAACTAGTAGAGAAGCTAGTACAAATTGTACAAAATAAAAGGAATCACCGGTGATTTGTCAGCCAGGCAGGTAAGGCGGTATTGTGTACCCGCCTAGCACAAAAGTTAGGCGCCATTGGCGACCGGGCGGCCGTTAATTTGCACCTCTGTCCCACCACATATTTTAAGCAAACTCCCCCACACCACCCCCCCCAAACCACCCCCAAATCTTCAACCTCCCTGTAACGTCAGTCACGATATTTGTCGGTTAGTAAAGATTTACAATACCATTAATGTTCTGAGCGGATGTTCTGGGTGGAGCTCGGAGCGAAGGTTCTGGGCGCATCTCAGAACGGATTTTGTCCGCAGATGCGTTCTGTAAAGCCAAAAACTTAGGCTCTCTGCGAAGCTTACAACTGCTGCAAGCTCACGTCACTCTGCAAAGCTTATACTGCACTGCGAGGTTCATATCGAGCCACGAGGCCATTGGTGTGACCATGCCCATTCTACGTTTTATCTCCACACAAGCGTGACTCATTGAAGAGGATTAAAGCGGTCAGTATATCTCTCTATATAGCTAATTGTAAGACCATGTCGTAAGAAAGATTGGAATGTATTTTGTACGCGTTTTCATGTAAACACATTGTACAACACGTACATTCGTGCCACTTGCATAACGTATGTCGACGTCATTTCATTTGCATAACGTATGTTATGCAATAAATCAAATTGTATTTGATTTATTGTGGAACTGTAATGCATTTCTGAAGTATCGTTGTCACAAAACAACAACATTCCTTTCCAGTTTCACCGAGCTCTTCGGAGCTTTACAAAACAATTAAAGAACTTTCTTGATGCTTCCTGGGGAATGAATAAATGGCCGAAGGCTTCTGTATGAACACGACTCCTTGTGTAAATCTACATACGACATCCAATGAACATGGGATATTACAATTACAAAACCCCGAACGGCAGATAAGCGCTTGCTGTCGTAATTACTCCCTCTCACAACTCTGTCCCCTCTCTGTACTCCCTTCCCTCTTACTTCTCATTCTTCAAAGCAAGAGGGCATTATTACCTCCACCACCAAAGGTGAAGGTGGTTATGTTTTCACCCCTCTCTGTTTGTTTGTCTGTTTGTGTGTAGGATATCTCGAAAAGTTGTGGACGGATCCGGATGAAATTTTGTGTACCGATTTTGTGCGTGACAAGGACGAACTGATTCGATTTTGGAGAAGATCCAGATCCGGATCAGACTCCAACAATATTTTGGAGTATATGGGGAGGGGAGGAGGGTTGTAATTTTGGAGAAGGAGTATATTTTGGAGTATATGGGGAGGGGAGGAGGGTTGTAATTTTGGAGAAGGAGTATATTTTGGAGTATAATAATCCAATATGATTCTTCACAATTTTGAGATTGGGTAAAAAAACGATATATAGCACGATATCTCAAAAAGTTGTGGACGGATTCGGATGAAACTTGGTGGACATGTTGGGTGTGTTTCAAGAATGAATCGATTTGATTTTGGTGAAGATCCAAATCCAGATCTGGATCCGAGAATTATTTAATTTCCAAAGTGATTCTTCACCATTGAGTGATTGGGCCAAAAACGATATATTGTTGCGAATTTGGAAGCCATGAGCACACAACATTCAGGTCCTATAGCTCAGTTATTTCGATATGTGGATAGATAGCTCCCTTTCCCTAGTCTAACGGGTGAATAAATGGAAATGCGCTGTGAGTTACTTTGATAGTCAGGGTTTCTTTTATTTTACACCCCTCGTAACAACGACAACGCCAGCATCACCTTCACCTCGCTCTGGCCGACGCCATGCCTACGTGCGTGTCAGCAAGTAAGTAGGCGGAGCCCACGTAGAATACAGTTCCTCTGGCTGTTTGGTGGGCGGAGCCCACGCAGAACCATATCGCTCAACTTCCTGTTTGAGGGGCGGTCCTTTGGAAGAAGGCGGAGTTCAAGGAGGGGCCTCATGGCGGCCCTCGACCAATCAGCGTGCTACAGGTGGGGTGACACCACTCAGCCAATCAGATCCCGCGACAGGGAGAAAGGGGTCCACGTGACGTCACCATGCCCCCGGGCCAATCAATGGACTTGCCGCTCGTTTTGGCCAATGACAGGTCGACGAGCAGTTCTGCACGCCAAAACCGTCCAGTCAGGGAGAGCGGGAGGGGCGGAGGCCCCCCCCCCCGGAGACAGGGTGAATAAGGGGGCAGTGCGTTGGGACTGAGATCCTCTTCCTCCTCCTCATGATTGGGAGCTTGAGAGACACCATTCCCCACGAAAGCCGCGGGGGTTGCATGCCACGTCTGGCGGACAACACCAAGGGAGAGATTGGGAGATCCTGCCGCCGACAAGAACGGGAGGGGGTTGCGCACCGCTTCCCCGGTGTCTGGATTCGGCTCGCCTCTCGCTGGTGCCGGTTCGACTCAGCGCGAAGACCACACGAGGTGGACAGGTCCGAGGCAGAATCTGGTCTTTGGCTCGCCCTTTCCCTCCGAGCTGGAGGCTTCAATAAAGACCACTTTGGGGTCCGTTTATTTTGGGTGTGTGCGTGTGTGTGTTTGTGGCACCAGTCCAGTAAGTAGAAATTGTATAAGTGCCTTGCTGTACATACGTGCCTCTTCTATTCGGACATCTCTGCTTCTTACGTGCCCCCCTGCTCCATTATAAATAAACCCATGTATTAAATGTATCGGTTCGTTTTTGTCTTTCTTTTATTGGTGTAACACGGTGCGTGTTGGAGAATTAGCCAGGCTGTTGCCGCTGTAAAGGGACATTTGGACCGACGGAAGCTCGGTGACCATCCACTCGGGTCACACACGGTTCGAGTACGCTAGCGTCTCGTTCCGTACGAGCATCGTCGAGGGTGAATTTCCCCGGTAGTTGGACGACGTGGGTATTTAGGTAAATTGAAATTGGCAATCGACCCTACCCCACGTGGTCGACCTATTGGCGAACTTCAGTCCGATAAGGGACCCGTTGGGTCCGGAGTTATCCGGGGTGACGACCTATAAATTCTGGGTGATCGGTCGAGCCGACTCTACTGCTCCATCTAGCGGTCGTGCTCGTCGCCGATACCCGGCCCCGGAACAATATAACATGATATCTCAAACATGTATTGGGCCCGATATGTTCTCGTGGATCAGGCATTACGTGGCGGAAGTATGCGCTCTACCGAGTGCCCAACTTGTTACCCTCGCTAAAGGATTCGGAGAGGATATTGCATTTGGGTCCATTTGTTTATTTGTCTGTCTGCACAATACTTCCGTGTTTTTCTCCACAACAGCTTTGTAGGATTGAGACAAAATTTTCAACACTGGGGCGACTACTCATGTAGAATGTTTCATTGATAATTATGACATCATGGGTCACGTGGTGGAAAAACGTGGCCATAGTGGAAAAACGGAAAAACTTTGGACCTCCATCACTGAAACCACACCAAGGAAAAAATTGAAGCTTGGCACATGTCAAGTACTCATGGGGAATGGGTGTGATATATATTTTTTATGACGTCATCGGTGCCCTCGTAATGACGTCATAATTGCATATGTCGAACACATCCGATCAGTATGAAAAATTTTGAGGGACATCTTGAAATAAAAGTCCACAAGTTTTTTTGATGATGTCATCGGTCACGTGATTCGGCAGCCATATTGTTCGTTTGCCTTTTTAACCTTCAAAAATCTTCTCTGAAATAGCTGGAAAAAAAGAATTAAGGAAAAACTTTACACATAGGACCGCCAATCCATAAGGAACAAAAGTCACACATATGACTTCATTGGTCACATGGTTTGGTAGCCATATTGGACTTACCTGAAAACCTATAAAAATACACCAATCAAACAAACAATCAAAAGAAGCCCTGACGAGGGTTTGTAATCTCTGATTGCTCTTTTTCTTGTTACATCATTGATTTCTGGTCCAACGTGATCGATCGTCCTTCAGACATTACTGGTCTCCATTGCCGGGGGTGAAGTGACACTCAAAACAACGTCCAACACACAATCTTGTGAGATGACGGAATCTCACAACACGTGACGGAGGGACAGACAGACTGACAATCGTTTATCTGTACATATATATATATATATATATATATATATATATATATATATATTGGACACAATTTAGTTCAACACACCCCAACCTCGACTGACATGGAACTTCACTTGTGACACCAATTTTAGTGCCATTTAACAAAACTACGAAACGTCATTTCCTCTCGATTAAATAAACTTAAAGATGAAATAAATGTATCCTCCCAAGTCATGCTTCAATCTGACCTGTAGCATTTTCTTAAAGTGGGCCTGAAAGCCACAACGACCTGCAGAAGGACTGGAAGCAGCAGACGAGTCTTTGTTGAGGAATTTTTTGTACGAATCTAAAATACCAAAAACCGTGTTGCTGTCGCTCGAGTCATCCATTGTTGCTCTATGGGACACGCGCACACCATGTCATCAGGGTTAAAACAGGCATTATTTAATTTTGAAACAAACAAAATCAAATGAAGCTTATTATTTCAATGTGAAACTTTATACAGAGATGCCAACTTTTGGAAATCAGAATTAGGGAGGATTTTCAACCGACACCAAATTATGTGCGCGAAGCGCACATCTCGAGCGCGGAGCGCTCGACCCTTGCGCCGGGGTCCATGGCCCGCCTTAGGGCCCTGGAAGCTCTGGGGTTCTAGACGCTCTCTAGTGCCCTCTGAGCCCTATTTTGGAGCATTTAACATGTTAAGAATTCCCACTTTTTGAACAAAAAAAGGGGAAAATTGTGCACTTTTTAATGTTACATGTATGTTAATATTAGTAAGTTAGGGGACAATGAAAGATTAACAAAAAGCACAAAAGAAGCAATATTTTTCTTACCTTACTGGCTGGTACTACTGCTGCTTGCTTTTTCCATGGCAGCTTTGCTGAGTGACAGCTGTGTGGCTCTTTTAGCCCTTCTGATTATGTCTTTGCTGTATTCTCTCTGGTAGCAAGGGGTGCTATGAGCTAGTTTTTCAATTAAGAGAGCTTCCAGAGGGTTTTGACACTCAAATTGGGACGAAATTCAGTATGATTCTTCCGTACAAGACTGAGTGCCCGCTCACATGATGCGTTCGAATGAGGAATGACCAAGATTCCCTTCATCACTTTGCTCAAATTAGGATACTTCTTGGCACCAGTGCAGGGATCTGTGAGCTGTGAAATCCGATGCCACTGCTCATCCACTCTCACTGTCTCAGTAGCAATTGTAGCTATGGAGGCGTCTGCCTGGTAGTGAGCGAATTCACTCTCAAGACTGTCTATGTCACTATCACCGCCACTGAACAGACAGGGGAATTTCTTGATGAAAAACTCCACACAGTCAAACCCCACTTCTTGGTGTAGCTTAACATCCAGCACCTGAGCATGCTTGGCTAATTCATCACCTAGTGGCCAGGTTTTGAAGATGTAATTGCAGGCTTTCACATAATATGAGCGAACTGCACTGAAGAAACCTTGGATGTCTGACTCACTCAGAGTGAAGGTGGATTTCTTGAGACTCCTTTGTTCCCTTATATACAGTTTGGCATCGTTCCCAATCATGAGGTCCTCATCATTCTTCTGATGATTTCTGTCAGAGAAGGGTACATTTACCAGAGCAACCGATGACACCGATGGTTTCAAAAACCGTACGAAGATATCTTTCAGAAGACCATTCAATTCAGAAGACCAGAAGACCAAGATCAGGAGATGAATACAGGGTTCGTCTCTTTGGAGCAGAAGATTCCCCTTCTCAAAAAGCTTGTTAGCATATCGAAGGAAGAAACAATAGAGTTTTGTTTGTGGAGACAAGAACATCCTGTTGACACGTTTTTCTCTAGGTTCCTGCACAGTGTTTGAGGAAGATGCTCTTTTAGTTGTAGAACTCGTAGTACACTTAGCCGCAGGGCGATCACACTTGCGTTTACTGCCAGCAGAAGAGGTCAGACTCGTAGTACCAGATCCAATTTTACGTTTGAGGAGAGAGCTTGAGGTAGGTGCAGCCAAGGAAGAAGACCTCTGATTCGAAGGTTTTGCTGAGCTTCTATCAAGTGATTTGGCAAAAGCAGAACTTAACTTGGGTCCTTCTTTGCCTGTAGATGGGACTATCACAGTCTTTCTCGACTCTGAAGGGATCTGCTTTGTAGATGAACGTGATGAAGGGCCGGTGATGCTACCTGCTCTCAGCATTGGTTTTGGTGCTGTCCCTGCTGTCTTCTTCGCAGCAGATACTGCAGTGGTAGTGGTGAATGCTGCTCCACTAGTGCTTGATCCTGCAGTGCCAGTACTGGCAGTAGATACAGTGCCGTCCTTCTTGCTCGTTGTTAGAGTCTTGGCTACAGTTGGTTGCATTTTTCTTCGTACTTCTTCTTTGAAGAAGAGGCGAAGTGGCTCCCACTGTTCAATCAGCCTGTCTAGGCACTGACCAAGGGACAGCCACCTTGTTGCGACATGCTTCAGAATCTTGTGTGTCGGGGCATCACAGAGTTCTTGCAGTGCTTTCACTCCTTTGACGCGTTTACTACTTTTGTCCAAGTAGTCGTAAATATCGATGAGAAAGTCATCTAATTCAACGGGTAAGGCCTGAGCCGCCTTCTTGGCCGTATTGTGCATCATATGGCAAGGGCATCCCATGATGTAGCACTCTGGATTTTGTTTGTGGATATAAGCAGCGACTCCTTTGTGCTTGCCCACCATGACAGAGGCATTATCAGCACAAAAGGAAACACAATTTCCCCACGGAATTTTCCTGTCACTGAACTCATGATCAAGCAGTTTGAAAATGTTTTCTCCAGTGGAATCTTGTTTTGCACGCAGGCAAACGTAGCAAACCTTGCTTCACAATCCCAGCACTGTTGTCATAGTACGAAATCAGGACAGGATATAGCTGGGCCTCACCACTGTCATTGCTACCGTCTGGAGCTAGGCTAAATGGAGCTAGTCTAGCAATATCGGCAATAGATGAAGCAGTAACATTTGACAACTCACCAATTACACTGGTCAACAACAAATTTGTTGTCTGCATTTTTAAGCTGATTTAGGACGAATCTGATGCGCTGAATCCAAAACTCACATTAGTTTTGTTCAATCAGGTCAAGTTTTGAGATATGGCCACATGTCGTTTTTACATTTTGTTCACATGTACGCATGTGTGGAGCATTTTAGAAGAAGTTGGTGGGGGTAAAATGTCATGTCAAATAATTGTTTTGATTGGAAATAATTATTTTAATGACAAGAAGTATTCAGGTACGATAGTTCTAGGTGATTATGTCGAAAAGGGATCAGTTTGAAGTCATAAAACCTCAAAATATTGCAAAAATTGGTGAGGCAAAGCATAAAGTTCGTGGATCAAAACTAAAGTTAATGGGGCAGATTTTGTAATAATGTGATACAAAAAAGTTGTATTTCTTGAAATAACGAACTCTGAAGAATGTACAATACCTACATGCGCCAATTTATGACATGCGCTTCTGCTCAAGCTTGGAGTGCCACAGTACGAACCCAAAGATTGGAGACTGTTCATTGACAGCAGCAAGCGATCACTGAAATGTGTTCTGCTACACAACGGCAACCAGTTTGCCTCTGTACCCATCGCTCACTCGACTACACTGAAGGAGAAGTATGAAGCGGTGAAGTACGTGCTGGAGAAAATTGGTTATGATCAGCTTAAGTGGTTTATTTGTGTTGACCTGAAGATGGTGAACTTTTTGTTGGGACAACAGTCTGGCTTCACCAAGTACCCATGTTTTCTGTGCATGTGGGATAGTAGGGACCGTGCTCAGCATTACACGAAGAAGGACTGGCCTGTGCGGGAGGAATTGGTGCCATGCAAAGAAAGGAACGTCATCAACGACCCTCTGGTGGACAGAGACAGAATACTCTTCCCACCGCTGCACATCAAGCTCGGCTTAATCAAGCAGTTCACCAAGGCTCTGGACAAAGATGGTGACTGCTTCACTTACTTGTGCCAGGCTTTTCCAGGATTGACCATGGAGAAGTTGAAAGTTGGCATCTTTGATGGTTCTCAGATCCGTCAGCTCATCAGAGATCCAGAGTTCAAAAACTCAATGAACGAAGTGGAACTGGAAGTGTGGAAGACATTTGTTTTGGTAGTGAAGAACTTTCTTGGCAACAATAAGGCCAGAAACTACGCAGAACTTGTCAACAACATGCTGACTGCTTTCAGAAACCTGGGCTGCAACATGAGCATCAAGATGCACTACCTATTTTCACATATGAACCGGTTTCCTGAGAACCTGGGTTCAATGAGTGACGAGCAGGGGGAGAGATTCCATCAGGACATGAAGGAGATGGAGACCAGGTATCAGGGTCGCTGGGACGCAGTCATGATGGCTGACTACTGTTGGAATCTGAAGAGAGACCTCCCTGCCGCTGAACATTCCAGGAGTTCGAAGAAACGGAAGTTCAAGCCCTGAAGTTTGAACAGTGGTGACGCAACATGCAATTTACTTGCACTTACCTTTATCAATGCCCACCATTCAGATGACAGTAATCGATGTTTCTATCATGTAATCAATAAATGTTGTTGGCAAAACATTTTTTTTTTCTTAAAAACATGTTTAGGATGATATGTGTTGACAAAAATCAGCTGATAATGCCACAAA
>NC_140977.1:55075346-55087846 GCF_056783735.1 Eptatretus burgeri
ATCGTGGTGGGTGGTTCCACCTACTATTGGTCTGGTACCTCTGATGGTGACCATTCCCAAGGAGTTCCTGTAGCTGTGTCCAATAAGTTGGCTCCAATGATAATTGAGGTAACACCGGTCAACGAGCGTATTATGAGACTAAGGATTCGTCACTCCTTGGGTGTCGTTTCACTGGTCTCTGTATCTGCTCCAACTGAGGCGAGAGATCTCACCTTGTAGGACACATTCTGCGCCACGTTTGAGTCTGTGGTTGATCAGTGCCCCGGGCGAGATACTCTTCTCGTCTTGGGGGATTTCATTGCATCTACTGGATCTGATTGGGATGGTTATCAGAATTGCACGAATTTCCTTGACTTTGCAAGAAGTCGTTGACTTAGGGTGGCCGGTTCATGGTTTCATCTCCCACAGGCACATCAGTGGACTTGGTATTCTAACGCTGGTGGTTTGGCAAAAGAGATTGACCATGTGCTTGTTGATGGTCACTGGAGGATGATCCAGAACTGCAGGGTCTACCGGAGTGCTCAGTTCCTCAAAACCGACAACACTCTTGTAATAGCAACTCTGAAGTTGCACCTTAAATCCAGAGAATGGTACCATCCCAGCTTCGGCTGGATGTTGGCAATCTCAAGGAGGAGAGGGTAGCTGAGGAGTTTACAATCAGGCTGAGTGGAGATTTGGGAGGGTCTGGGTGCTTTGGGGAATCCTGAATAGTTGTGGAGTGCCTTCAAGACCACCATCCTTTATGTTGCCGGTGAATGTCTTAGAACTCACCGTCAGGTGAAGAAGAATTTTGTCTCTCAAGGGACACTGGATACCATTGACCATAGGGCCAGGTTTAATGGCAGTGCTGAGCTATTCCGGGAATTGAGGCGTAAAACTGTACGTGTGCTGAGGGCGGACAAGGAGGCTTTATGTGCGAGGAATCTGTGAAGGGGAGAGCATCACCTGTGGTCGGAGGATTCTCGTTCCGCTTCCAGAAGAATTTGTCCATTGCATTCCTCCAAGTTTGCTTCGCGGTGTACTGCAGCGAGAGCGAAGGTTGATGGGCTCTTGGCAGAGGAGTCCGAAGTGATGACCCGCTGGGCCGGTTATTTTGAGTTGCTGTACCAGGCTAACCCACCAGCTGTTGAGTTGCATGTCAGGAGTGTCACTATCCCTATTACTGACCTTGCGTAAACACAGGCTGCGGTGAAGCGGTTGAAATGAGATAAAGCCCCTGGGATCTGTGACATCCATTCTGAACTTCTCAAGGCTGGTGGAAATGCTGTACTCATGTGTTCTATTTGAAGTACAGGCATCATCCCAACTGACTGGAAGAAGGGCCTTGTTGTCCCTCTCTGGAAAGGGAAGGGTGATCGCAAGGACTGCAACAACGACCGAGGGTGACGCTGCTCTCAATTCCAGGCAAGACCTTTGCTCGGATAATTCTTGATAGGGTTCACCACCATCTGCTTGAGCACCAGTGCCAAAAGCATTCAGGCTTTCACCAAAGAGGTCAACGATTGACCGTGTCCTTGCTCTTCGGGTCCTCACCGAATGCAGACGAGAGTTTCATGGAGTGGAGTGGGGGGCTGCTCGCAGTCTATGTTGATCTCCACAGAACGTTCGTTCTAGTGAATCAGGATGCCCTCTGGAGGATTCTTGGTCTTCGTGGGGTGGCACAAAAACTGAGCAATCTAATGTCTGAAGTATACTCTGGTACTGAGAGTGCTGTGAGATGTGGTGATACCATCTCTGACTTATTTCCAGTTGTTACTGGAGTTCATCAAGGGTGTGTACAGTCCCCCACAGTTTTCATCGCTTGGACGGACTGGATTCTGGGCAGGATGTCAGAGAGATCAAACTGTGGTGCATCGTTTGGGAATGTCAAGATCTCTGATGTTGATTTCACAGATGATGCAGTCATATTTGCAGAGACTCGAGATATCCTTTTGGGGGCCCTCGAGGTGCTGAATGAGGAGTTGGAGGTGCTGAGATTACGGGTTTCCTGGGTCAAAACCAAGATCCAGGCTTTCAATGACATCTTGGATGCTGCTGTCCTGTCTGTGCCTGTTTGTGGTGAGGATGTTGAGGTCGTGGAGAGATTCACTTACCTTGGCAGTGATATTCATGTCTCTGCTGACTGTGAGTCAAAGGTCAATAGACGTCTGGGTCGGGCCTGGGGAGTCACGGATTCACTGGATAATGGGGTGTGGCGCTGCCGGTACCTGTGCAGGAGGATGAAAGTACAAGTCTTCAGGTCCTTGGTACTTCCATGTCTTGCTCTACAGATGTGAGACTTGGACTCTGACCAGGGATCTGAGAAGGAGACTTAACTCCTTCGGTACTAGGTCTCTTCGGAGAATCCTTGGCTATCGCTGGTCGGATTTTGCGTCCAACGAGCGGTTTCTGAGAGAGTTTCAGATGAGACGTGTTACCTGCATGGATACGTGACTCATTTTCCTGATGTGGATCCTGCTCACCAGATTCAGCGAGGGAGTCTCGTGAGTGGAGGAGGTCAACGGGCCGACCACGTGCCTCGTGGTTTGAGCAGGTTGATCGGCATCTCAAGGAGATTGGGATGGACCTGGCATCTGCCTGGGGGATGGCCAGACGGAGACCCCTGGATTACCGGCGGAAAGGGAACACAGCGACGCGCTGCTCCGGGGTATGCTCCCATACCTGACATGACCTGTCGTTGACCTGTGCTGGATCCCTGCCCACGTGGGCATTGGAAGCTGGAGGCAACGAGGCCTGTTTTTCGGCAGCCAAACGTGCATTTGGTTCAGATTTTGAAATCCCAATCCCTTTGGGCACATCAGAACAATGTAATCTAATAACTAATTAGTAATCACATTCACAAGCTCGTAGGGCACTCGGTCGAGTGGATACCACCGTCACGTAATGCCTGATCCACGACCACATTTCAGGCCCAATACGTTTTTTAAATATCATGTTATATATGTCGTTTTAGGCCCTTTCACTCAATGGTCAAGAATCACATTAAAAATTAAATAATTCTTGTAACCAGATCCGGATTCAGATCTTCTCCAAAATCGAATCAATCCGTCGTGGTCACGCGCACAATTTGTCCACAGAGTCTTGTCCGAATCCGTCCACAACCTTTTGAGATATCCTGCACACAAGACAACAAACAGACCGACAGACAGAGAGGGGTGAAAATATCGGTTTTCAGGTTTATAAAACAAACGGCTCAAACAATAAATGAAGTCCACGGGAGTCGTTTTGCTTCAGCCGAGTGTTGAGGCAAATGGCGTAAATCGAGACTCTGAGAACGTCATGAACGGCGAAAGGAGAAGAAGAAGAAGAATAAGTATGTGGAGAAGAAGAAGAAGAGCAACAAGATGTTAAGAAGAAGAAGATTAGGTATGCGGAGAAGAAGGAGAAGAATAAGTTAGAGGAGAAGAAGATTAAGTTTGTGGTGAAGAAGAAGAAGAATAAGAAGAATAAGTATGAGGAGAAGAAGAGGAAGGATAAGTATGAGGAGAAGAGGAAGAAGAAGAAACTTTTTTACTTTATTTATTTAATTCCGAATCAGCAAAATGTCTGCGAAGGATCGGCGGCTGGAGCTGGATGTTCCGTGAGTTTGTGGTTTTCTCGCATTTAATATCGGTTGATGAGTTAAATGTCCTTGTCGATGATAAACTCGAATGGGTGTGTTTGTGATTAGCTCGGATCTGTCCGGTTGATATGTTGTTGAATCGAGCTGCGCGCGTTTCTGAAGCCTTTGCAATCCTTTGAGGAAAATCAAAATCTTGTTCTTTATTCCCTCATTTATTTTATTTTTTTCGTTTGTGGTATTTTGCTCTGAAACATAAAACATTTTCCACGCGGATGAGGAACTCGCTTCCTCATGGATTGGGAATCTCACGATATAGCTCGCTTCCTCATGGATTGGGAATCTCACGATATAGCTCACTTCCTCATGGATTGGGAATCTCACGATATAACTCGCTTCCTCATGGATTGGGAATCTCACGATATAGCTCACTTCCTCATGGATTGGGAATCTCACGATATAGCTCACTTCCTCATGGATTGGGAATCTCACGATATAGCTCGCTTCCTCATGGATTGGGAATCTCACGATATAGCTCACTTCCTCATGGATTGGGAATCTCACTATATAACTCGCTTCCTCATGGATTGGGAATCTCACGATATAGCTCGCTTCCTCATGGATTGGGAATCTCACGATATAGCTCGCTTCCTCATGGATTGGGAATCTCACGATATAGCTCACTTCCTCATGGATTGGGAATCTTACTATATAACTCGCTTCCTCATGGATTGGGAATCTCACGATATAGCTCACTTCCTCATGGATTGGGAATCTCAATATACAGCTCACTTCATGGATTGGGAATCTCACTATACAGCTCTCTTCCTCATGGATCGGGAATCTCACCATACAGCTCACTTCCTCATGGATTGGGAATCTCAATATACAGCTCACTTCATGGATCGGGAATCTCACCATACAGCTCACTTCCTCATGGATTGGGAATCTCACTATACAGCTCACTTCCTCATGGATTGGGAATCCCACTATACAGCTCACTTCCTCATGGATTGGGAATCTCACTATACAGCTCACTTCCTCATGGATTGGGAATCTCACTATACAGCTCACTTCCTCATGGATTGGGAATCTCACTATACAGCTCACTTCCTCATGGATTGGGAATCTCACTATACAGCTCACTTCCTCATGGATTGGGAATCTCACTATACAGCTCACTTCCTCATGGATTGGGAATCTCACTATACAGCTCACTTCCTCATGGATTGGGAATCTCAATATACAGCTCACTTCCTCATGGATTGGGAATCTCAATATACAGCTCACTTCCTCGTGGATTGGGAATCTCACTATACAGCTCACTTCCTCGTGGATTGGGAATCTCAATATACAGCTCACTTCCTCATGGATTGGGAATCTCACTATGCAGCTCACTTCCTCATGTATTCGGAATCTCACTATACAGCTCACTTCCTCATGGATTGGGAATTTCACGATATAGCTCTCTTCCTCATGGATCGGGAATCTCACTACACAGCTCACTTCCTCATGGATCGGGAATCTCACTACACAGCTCACTTCCTCATGGATTGGGAATCTCTCTATATAGCTCACTTCCTCATGGATTGGGAATCTCACTATACAGCTCACTTCCTCATGGATTGGGAATCTCACTATTCAGCTATCTTCCTCATGTATTCGGAATCTCACTATACAGCTCACTTCCTCATGGATTGGGAATCTCACTATACAGCTCACTTCCTCATGGATTGGGAATCTCACTATACAGCTCGCTTCCTCATGGATTGGGAATCTCACTATACAGCTCGCTTCCTCATGGATTGAGAATCTCACTATACTGCTCGCTTCCTCATGGATTGGGAATCTCACGATATAGCTCGCTTCCTCATGGATTGGGAATCTCACTATATAACTCACTTCCTCATGGATTGGGAATCTCACTGTATAACTCACTTCCTCATGGATTGGGAATCTCACTACACAGCTCACTTCCTCATGGATTGGGAATCTCTCTATATAGCTCCCTTCCTCATGGATTGGGAATCTCACTATATAACTCACTTCCTCATGGATTGGGAATCTCACTATACAGCTCACTTCCTCATGGATTGGGAATCTCTCTATATAGCTCACTTCTTCATGGATTGGGAATCTCATTGCTTGCTATCCCCATTTCTTTGTGGAGTGGCAATGTTGTTGTTGTACCGCCACAGTAACATGATGTAAAAGTTCATGTGGACTACAGATGATGCCTTGTTTGTGGTTTTGTTTGTTAAATTCACAGCTTGATGGAATCGCCGTTTTGCCAAGCTCGCTTTCGCTTGCCATTGCTCCACTGTTGAAGCAGTGCCAATGTTACGTTTGCTTCTTACCGTACAAAACTGCTCTGCACACAGGGATGTACCTTGTATGCTGGTCCACGAATGCATGGCTGCCAACATGCCCCCATAAAAACAAACAAACAACAACTCAATGAAGAAACAGTCACCACCGTTGTGAATGGAAGCGTCTGTTCTTGATGCGGCACGCACAGTCCAAGTGGTACTTTGAGCTTTATTTGGAAGGCTTTTGTAACATTTTCCACAAACGGATGAGCCTGCGCTTGGAACATTTGGCTGTGGTGGTTGCATTCAAGTTGTTACCCTTTTTGTTATCGCTCGATGGTTAATCATTTCCACATAATACCCACAAATACAAACAGTGATCAGACAGAGGACACTATTGCCATCCAAGTGGTGTTTTATTTCCCTTTGCAAACAATATTCAGATGGGAAAACCTGATTTGGCCCTCCTTGAAGCATGATGTCCAAATGTAATTCCCTCTTCTGAAGCAGCAGTGATGCATTCCTAGATTTGTTGATATTTGGCAAAACAAATGAGACGTGCCTGCTTTCTGGTACACCTGGCACCACAAAGTTTTGACGAGCTCAAGCATGTGGCTAAAATAAAGTTTTATAACAAAATACAATGAGGGAAATATTCAAAACGGAAGGCACCACCAACTAATATAGCTCCTCAATAGACAAAGCTCAGATCCGGCGTATCGATCGAGTCCCTGATAAAGACCACTCCATGAAGTGGATAACTTGTTTGTTCTTCTCCAAAATCGTCGTGGGATCTTGAATGTGAAACAACACTCGAAAGCTCAGAGGAAAGTCTGCATACCTTTTGGCCTTCCTCCGAGACTCATGGAGGAGCTAAATCACGAAGGACAGCAGGTTTATGGACTACCAAGGAGGAAAGTAGAGGAGAGTAAAAGAAAAGATGAAGAGCAGAGCTTGGTTTGTATAGACGAGAAATAGAAACACAAGCCAGTAGGCGGAGATGGGTCGCCGAGCATGGAAACTATAAGATATAGAGCAAAATGGATGTCATATAGCGGATAGGGAATCACCTTAAAATTATGCATATCAAATCTCATCCAGTTCCATCTACTGTTAACTACTCGGTATCCATTTGAATGAAAAGTACTGAAAATTCGGTTTGAAATTGGAAATCCCCAAAGTTCGAGGGGGTGCTGTGGGTGAACAAAGATATAAATCGAAAATCCGGCTCGATTGTTTGTGCACAATGAATTCCAGACGATTAGTGTGAATTTTCATGACCATCCCACCATAACCCAAGGAGGAGTAGCACTTGGCGCGAAGGCACCTCCAGCTCTCGCATATTATCGATTTTTTTTTTTTTGCACTAATTGACCTTTGACCCCTGACCGAAGTGAAATCGGTCAATATGTCCTGAGGCAAAGTTGTAGTACTCATTGAGTACCATTAACCTGCAAAGTTTCATTCGCATCGATTCACTCACCTGGTCGCTCGGGGGCCTTCAATTTTCGCGCATACCCTAATTGTCGGGGGCGCTGCGGGTAAAGTATTCCATATATCACAAAAACTGGAATATATTTGATAGAGCATCACCTGTAGATCATTCGTGCCAAATTTCATAACCCTACATGGGATAATGGCTTTCGGAATTGATTTCGCGTGAACGGTACTGATTTTGAAGGTATTTCGGTTGTTGCTTGGGAACCAAAGCGTCGCTAGCAACCATCACAATTTCCAAAGCACTAGGTCATAAGATGTACCGACCACCCGAGTTTGGTCAAAATCCGCCCACGTTTACTACCAATTAAACTGATGACAGACGAACAAACATCCAAACAAACAGACAGAATTACTGACAATAAGGGTCACCTATTTCGGCGACCCAATAAATGTTTGCACAAATTTCAGAATTACAATTTCTGACAGGTACAGGCAACAGTGAAGTGAAAATACTAGAACAGCACTAGGTAGAGCACGCCTCCACCAGGCTGAACAGTTTACATTTTGTATCCCACTGATAGGCCAGCTGTGCATCCGGACCTCCAAAATCTAATCGGCTTGTCCTCGTCACACACCCAACCTGTCCACCAAATTTTGTCCGAATTTGTCCCTAACTTTTTAAGATATCGTGCACACACACACACACACACACACACACACACACACACACACACACACACACACACACACACACACACACACACACACACACACACACACACACACACACACACACACACACACACACACACACACACACACACACACACACACACGGAAACAGTGGTGGATACATAACCCCCGGTGGCGGAAGTAACAAGATAATTCCAGACTATTGTTACCCTCGCCGAATGATTCGGAGAGAGTGTTGCATTTGGGTCTGTTTGTCTGTCTGTCTCTCTGTCTGTTTGTTTGTTTGTTACTTGGCGAAATCTTCGATTTTGTCAAGTATGTTGGTCTGTTCCGTTTGTTGGTTTGTTTGTTTGTTTGTCCGCTCGTCTACAGCCCAAACGGCTGGACCAGTCGTTCTTAAATTTTTACACCTGATAGGCAATCCACCTGAGACGGTCCGCGTCCAAACCCGTCTTAATCGGACTAAATGTCACGACGTGACGTCACACAACATGAAAACACATTTTTGGACATAACTCGGTGACCGGAAGTCGTAGCGACTTCCTGTTGACGCCAAATTAATCTTCATTCAAATATTTAAATGATTACTAAATGCATCTTATTACAAATTATGCATAGTTTTCGCAAGCGTATGACGTCAAAGTTTTGCCTATTGATGTCATTTAAAAAAAAATATTTACGCTCGTGTGCAGCCAAAACTACTGAAGCAATCGTTCTCAAATTTTAACACGTGATAGCCAATCTTGCTGAAATAGTCTGGGATCAAATCACGTCATAATCGCACTTAACGTCACGACGTTACGTCAAAAAAAGGTGAAAACAAGCTTTCGAACATAACTCGGTAACCGGAAGTCATAGCGACTTCCTGTTGATGCCAAAACAAACTTCAATGGAATATCTAAATGTTTTAAAATGCATGTTAGTACAAATTATGCACAGTTTTCGCAAGCGTATGACGTCAAAGTTTTTAGCTATTGGCGTGATTTAAAAAAAAATTCTATTCGTTCTACAGGTCACGATTCTTAACTGATTTGGATGAAATTTTAACAGCTGATAGAAATCCACAGTGCAAAAAGATATGTGACTTTTGGTGATGTTCAAGATCAGGATCTGGATTCTGCATCACTTTATATTATCGCCCATTATAAACCAATGGAGAATTTTGTGAATTACACATTGCTATTTCTCAAACAGTTTTGCACTTATTATATTGAAACTTATACTGTATATTTATGCATGTAATATTAACATGTGTACAAAGTTTGTCAGGGTCAGGGTCACCCAAAACATGAAAAACACACATATTAAATACATATTTTTGTTTTATAACATATTTCAAACCTGATAACGGGATCGTAAAGCTGGTTGAAAAGCAATGTTCCTAGGTATTTTCAAATATTTTCTACGATCAGAATGAAGGCAAGAAGCACCGATGATAAGTTGTTGAATGTCACATGGTGGCTTTAAATGAGTTGTGAAAATTTTCAATCTGCTGCCGTGACCATGACAACACGCGCCTGATAATTGTTATTTGTGACGTCGCGTCATTTTATTAATGTACGAACAAATAAGCACCACACATTACAGCTTGGACCACCACACGGAAAGGTCAACTAATTCGCCAAGTGTCGTGCTAAGCACGATTTTTAATTTGTTTGTCTGTGTCTGTCTGTCTGTCTGTCTGTCTGTTTGTTTGTTTGTCCACGCAGAAATTTCATGTTTTTCTCCGCAACCGCTTGTCGGATTCTGACGAAATTTTCATGGTGCGACTATGTAGAATGGAGTAATGATAATTATGAGGTCATAGGTCACGTGGTATGGCAGCCATATTGGAAAAACTGAAAAACTTTGAACCTCTGTATCTCTGAAACTGCACCAAGGAAAAAAAAAATGAAATTTGGCATGTCGCAAGTACTCCTCAGGGGGAATGAGTGTGATTTTTTTTTTGATGACGTCATAATTGCATATGCAGAACTTCACATCCGATCAGCATGAAAATTTTTGAGGGGCATCTTGGGATATAGTGGTCCACAGAAAAAAAAATTCATGATTTCATCAGTCATGTGATTTGGCAGCCATATTGTTTTTTTCTATATAAAAACTTCAAAAATATTTTTCTCTGAAGTGGCTGAACAGAAAGAGGTGAAACTTTACAAGTGTGACCACCTGTCCATGAGAAGCAAAAGGATCACACATATGATGTCATTGGTCACATGGTTTGGCAGCCATATTGGATTTACCCTAAAACCCATAAAAAATACACTCAAAAGAAGTCTGATTGTCTGGTGTGGGTTTACAATCTCTGATTGCCCTTTTTCTTGTTATCTTCATTACACTTTGAGTAGGATCGCTCGGAGTACAAACGCCCCGCATCCGCTGGCGAGGAACCGGAACCGGATGCTGTACCAAGACGTACAAAAATGTTAACTTGTGCTTGCAAGTTTGTCCATTGGTGTTCCACAAGTCAACCAGTGGCCTTTCCAGTCTGAACTCGATTCTTTCTGGTGTTTTGCAGCCCCCAGAATTGCGATATACTTGTAGTCTTCTGCCGACTATCGCTGCAGTGATGAAACGGACAAATCTGGGATTGGATGGAAATTGATACTGCATGATCTTGGAACACGGTATGTGTGGATTTTGGATGGTATTCTGATGTTCTCACTCTAATTTTGCACAATGAGACCTCAATGGTATAAGTTTTTTTTCCGTACACTGCTGATGCTATCAGGACTGATGTAATATTCACGGAAACAAATGCTAACGGTCTGCCTGTTGTGTTTACTAATTGCCGTTCTTTGGCCGCAGTTCCTTGGGCAAGGTGGGCCATGGATGGATGATGAGGGGTATATTTAAGGATTGTGGCTGCTGCAAATGTCGGTGCCGTGGGTTGCGTATCTGCGTTCTGGCAGCCCTCGCATTTGTGCTTTTGCTCGTCATTGCATACTGGGACAAGGTCGGTGCTGTCCAGCTCGCTCTACATCCGTCCAGCTCGCTCTTCGACTTCAAAAGCTCTCCTGATACATCATCACGGTGTTCCCCTGAAAGTTGGTCAGATGACTGTGTGCTCAACGTAAAGGAAGATGGTGGCATAAACAATGAAAATGTGAGAGACATGATAAACGAATTGTTTGGAGAAGATGATTCATTGTTTGGCAAAATTAACAAAGATAATGATGACTCTTCTGTTGAAAAAGCGACCGGCCATGAATCTTCGAAGAATGACGTCGGCTTTGAGGATGGTGACCTGGCTTTGCCTGGAGGAAATCCATCGGACGCTAAATCCAGTAATTTTCCAGCAAAAATGGAACTGGTTGAGGGCAGCGGTGAATTTGATTATGGAGACTACCGGCATAATAAACATTGGGATGTTTCGAATGCCAATAGGAGTGTTCATCAAATTGCTGAAGTACCTTCCGATGTTCTTCACAGGGAAGTTGATGTGGCTGATGACGATTGGAAAGGAAACGATGTTGTTGGAAGAAAGGGCAAGCTTGAGCCTGCCGTTCGATCACCAAAGGTTTCCTTGCATCACAAGCTCGCAAAGCTCGCCGCGTACCAGACGAGAGCCTCCACTGATCCGGCGGATGTAAATGAGCAGATCGAGCTGTTGGATCCAGATGGCAGGAGTCGGAATGATGTGGAGATGGCACAAGAGCAGGCGAGGAGGCGAGAAAGAATCTGGAATGTTTGTGGCTCTTCCAGCCACGACTTTGTCGGCAAGAAGCGCGTTCTGGAGGAGATTAAGTGGCATGAGTTGGACCATCTAATCGTGGATGATAACCATGGCATCATCTACTGTTATGTTCCCAAGGTGAGGTGTCAAGTAGACAAAGGTGTCGATGACTTTTGATAAACATTTGGAGATGTATTATTATACCCCACCCCACCCCCCCCTCAATTTTACTTCTCTGCCATCTCATTACCTCCACATCCGAAGGTAAAGGAGGTTGTGTTTTCACCTCTTTCTCTCTGTTTGTTTGTCTGTTTGTTGTCTGTCTGTCTGTTTGTGTACAGGATATCTCAAAAAGTTGTGGACAGGTTGGGTGTGTGACGAGGACGAATTGATTTAATATTGGTGAAGATCCGGATCCGGATCTGGATACAAGGATTATTTAATATTTAAAGTGATTCTTCACCATTGAGAGATAGGACCAAAAACGATATAGTTCTGTATAGCATGATATTTCAAAAATGTATTGGGCCCAATATGTTCTCGTGGATCAGGCATTACATGGTGGAGGTATGCGCTCTACTGAGTGCCCTTGTAGTTGGTAGTGTTATTTGGAAAACCACAGATGTTAGTAGTTCTCGTATTAAAACACAAGACATTTGTTGAATCCAGCACTGTGATTACGTGTGGTGTGCATGTAGGAATGGTAGTATGGTGAAAGCACAAAAGTGTAGGGTACAATATTTTTTTTGATTGGCCTTTTTGTGCCTAAATAGCATGTGGCTCATCCTGTTGCATTGTTCCCTGGGGTGCTGCGACACCAATACAG
>NC_140977.1:55092846-55172846 GCF_056783735.1 Eptatretus burgeri
TATGACGCACACGTTCCGCATACGCTGGCCATAAGTTGAAGGCACGTTATGCGATCGTTGACACGCATCGACACACGTTACTTGTAAGTTACTCATGAGTCGAAACACGTCGAGGTAATGTTTAGCGTACCCGAAACTTATTTCTAACCTATGAGTAACGTGTTGAAGGCACGTTACGCGACCGTTGACACATGTCGACACACGTTACTTGTAAGTTACTCATAAGTCGAAATGCGTCGAGGTAATGGTTAGCATCAGTGTTCCAGACTCCCTGTTTTATTTTTTTTTTTCTTCGGTATGATGGTGATGTTGACACTTCGATTTCTAGTGCGGTTATAATATAATATAATTAATAGGCTGCCGCTCAACGATTGAAATCATAACCGCACTGGAAATCGAAGTGTCAACATCACCGTCATACCAAAGAAAAAAAAAAACCAGGGAGTCTGGAACATTGACGCTAACCATTACCTCGACGTGTTTTGACTTATGAGTAACTTACAAGTAACGTGTGTCAACGATCGCGTAACATGCCTTCAACTTATGCCAGCGTATGCGGAACGTGTGTCATACGCCGAGTACGACGAGAAATTTTCATCATGCTGAAAATTTGTCGACGTACGCCAGCGTACAACGACGTATGCCAACGTGCTCTTAACGTATACAAAACTTACCCATCACGTATTCGACGTGTGCCAGCGTTTCAGACAAATTTTTCTTATGTCGGCATGCGCTGGCTAAAACGTCAAGGTGTGACAGCGGCTTTAGATGTCCTTCATTTTCGGCTTCGCAGAGACTGGCTCTTTCAACAGCATTTTCCATAACAGCGGACAATAACTCTGGCTGCAGCCCTCAAATTTCTGCACAGATGTTGTCGTTGAGCTGGTGAATTGTATGGGGCTTATTGATGTATACACGCTCCTTTCGGTAACCCAAAAGAAAATAATCGGGAGGCGTCAAATCAGGAGAACGAGATGGCCAAGAAATTTCTGAATTCCACAAAATTATTCGGTGTCCAAAAATTTCCCTTAGAAGCTCCACCGTGGCTCGTGCCGTGTAGGCAGTGGTTCCATCTTGTTGAAACCACATCTCAGGTCTATCCCTCACTGCAGGATGCACAAAATTCTCGAACATGGCTCGATACCGCTCACTCGTGATCGTCGTCGCACTGCCATCCTCATTTTCAAAAAAAATAAGGGCTGATAATCCTTTCTGACGTTACACCACACCAGACTGCATTTGAGAGGATGCAACTCACGTTGATGAATAGCCCTTGGATTCTCTAATCCTTAGAATCTACAGTTCTGCTTATTCACAAAACCGTTCAAATGGAAATGAGTTTCATCGCTCATAATCAGTTTATGAACAAATTCGTTTTCTTCATTAACCAAGCTCTAAATTTGGACTGAGTAATTTAAGCGTTGTCGATGATCAGTCGGTTTCAACTTTTGCACCAATTGCACTTTGGGTACAGGTGCAAATCGTTTCTTGGTATGCGATACAATGACATCCGAGACATCCGCAACTGGTCAGAACGTTTGCGGATCGATGTTCCTGGTTCTTCTTGAACACTGTCCAGTACACGTTCACGATTAATCTGCGAATGGACTGAACGTGGTCTTCCAGACCGTGGCAAGTCACTTACTGACCCATATTGCTGAAAACGTTGAATCAACCGACGAATCATGAAATCTGAAGGTGGTTTTCTGGCATTGAAGTGTCGGCAATATTCTCTTTGGGTGAGAATAATTGATCGATGAAATTTAAAATAAAATTCCACGATTTTGGTTCTTTGTTCAGTTGTGAATTTTTCCATGGGTATTTTCCAAATGTTTATCTAAATTCTGAGAAGAAAAGAAAAACAAATTATTATAAAACAGAAATGTTATTTAAATTTTAAATCCCTAAGTGACTTTTTGGAATATATATATATATATATATATATATATATATATATATATATATATATATATATATATATATATATATATATATATATATATATATATATATATATATATAATATATCACCTGCAGGACAAAGTCTGGGAGCCATCATCAGAATTATAAAGATATTAGAAGACTTTGCAAATCAACAGTACAGTATATGTAGTGATTCAAAACTGAGATAGCAACACTATGGACAGTGCTCAGATGGGTGTGCTCGAAGGCTTTTATATTGGCATAAAAATTGCACTTTTCTTCAACTCTCCATGAAGACTTAGTTATCAAATTATCCAAATCTTGATGTCGATTAAATGTTGATGCATTCAACTTTGTGCAGTTTTACGATACAGCAGACCCTCCCCGTTCGCGGAGGTTACGTTCTTGAAAAACCCCTCGTTGGGAAAAGTTACGATGCGCAAAGTTAAGACCTTATGGGAAAAATACGGTTCGGGGAACCAACTCTAAAATTTTTAGACTTTTTTGCCTAAACCAGTACAAATGAAAAACACCTAAAATTGTACTTTCTTATGATGATGGAGGGCGTTAGAGGTTATTGAAATGACGTCAACGTCCCTGGCTTGTGGTCGTCAAGGTCATCACATTTTGTGAAGGAGGTGATCTTTGTCTGTTTTGCCTTGCTCTGCCCGTCCTTCCTGACCTCCATATAAGGTGCCATGACAGTGTTCATCTCACGCTTGAACTTCAAGCACCTCTCCATAAAGATTAGCGAAAACATCTCAAGATATGTGCCTCATTGTGCTTTATCCCAAGTGTTCTCTTTTATGCTCCTCATATTTATCTTATTTACTTTGTGAAGAAATGAAAAAGCATCATTTTTCACTGTACTGTGTCATGTATATTCTCTCAAATTATTAATGGCCGCTGGGATAACATCGAGGTGTTGGTCCTCACACTCACCTCAAAGCTGGCTCGCTTGGGTTTGAATCCCGACTCATCGATAAACTGTCATCCTGGTGTTTTGCAGGTAGACTGATTCATCAATGTACGTGCCGTCCCTCGGCTGGACGTTTAACTATGCGTCCCGTCTGTGACGAGATTCGTTGGTAGACTTTAAAGATCCCACGGTATCCTTCATGAAGAGGAGGTGACCTATCGCCGGTACCCTGAACAAATTCCAAATTCCTGTCAGGCCTGACCAGCTAGTTCACAAAAGACTTGGGCCATAAACGTTCGCTGGCTTTTCATTTTATGCCTCCGCCAACTATGTCGCCGGAAGCATTATGTTTTCGGGTTGTCAGTCTGTCTGTTCGTCCGTCCGTGATAGGTTTTCGTGACCGCAATAACTTAAGAAGGCTGAAGGGATCTAAGTCAAACACGGTACAGGTACAGTGGGGAGAAAATGTATTTGATACACTGCCAATTTTGCAGGTTTTCCCACTTACAAAGCACGTAGGGGTCTGTAATTTTTCTCTTAGGTACACTTCAACTGTGAAAGACGGAATCTGAAACAAAAATCCTGAAAGTCACATTGTATGATTTTTAAATAATTAATTTGCATTTTATTGCATGAAATAAGTATTTGATCACCTACCAACCAGTAAGAATTCTGGCTCTCACAGACCTGTTAGTTTTGTATTTAAGAAGCCCTCCCATTCTCCACTCATTACCTGTATTAACTGCACCTGTTTGCACTTGTTATCTGCATAAAAGACAGCTGTCCACACTCAATCAATCAGACTCCAACCTCTCCACAATGGGCAAGAACAGAGAGCTGTCTAAGGACATCAGGGACAAAATTGTAGACTTGCACAAGGCTGGGATGGGCTACAGGACAATTGGCAAGCAGCTTCATGAGAAGGCAACAACTGTTGGCGCAATTATTAGAAAATGGAAGAAGTTCAAGATAACAGTCAATCTCCCTCGGTCTGGGGCTCCATGCAAGATCTCACCTCGTGGAGCCTCAATGATCATGAGAAATGTGAGGGATCAGCCCAGAACTACACGGCAAGACCTGGTCAATGACCTGAAGAGAGCTGGGACCACAGTATCAAAGAAAACCATAAGTAACACACTACGCCGTCATGGATTAAAATCCTGCAGCGCACGCAAGTTCCCTCTGCTCAAGTCAGCGCATGTCCAGGCCCGTCTGAAGTTTGCCAATGACCATCTGGATGATCCATAGGAGGAATGGGAGAAGGTCATGTGGTCTGATGAAAACCAAAATAGAGCTTTTTGGTTTAAACTCCACTTGCCGTGTTTGGAGGAAGAAGAAGGATGAGTACAACTCCAAGAACACCATCCCAACCGTGAAGCATGGAGGTGGAAACATCATTCTTTGGGGATGTTTTTCTGCAAAGGGGACAGGACGACTGCACCGTATTGAGGGGAGGATGGATGGGGCCATGTATCGCGAGATCTTGGCCAACAACCTCCTTTCCTCAACAAGAGCATTGAAGATGGGGCGTGGCTGGGTCTTCCAGCATGACAACGACTCGAAACACATAGCCAGGGCAACTAAGGAGTGGCTCCGTAAGAAGCATCTCAAGGTCCTGGAGTGGCCTAGCTAGTTTCCAGACCTGAACCCAATAGAAAATCTTTGGAGGGGGCTGAAATTCTGTGTTGCCCAGAGACAGCCCCGAAACCTGAAGGATCTGGAGAAGATCTGTATGGAGGAGTGGGCCAAAATCCCTACTGCAGTCTGTGCAAACCTGGTTAAGAACTACAGGAAATGTCTGATCTCTGTAATTGCAAACAAAGGTTTCTGTACCAAATATTAAGTTCTGTTTTTCTGATGTATCAAATACTTATTTCATGCAATAAAATGCAAATTAATTATTTAAAAATTATACAATTTGATTTTCACGATTTTTGTTTTAGATTCCGTCTTTCACATTTGAAGTGTACCTATGATAAAAATTACAGACCTCTACGTGCTTTGTAAGTGGGAAAACCTGCAAAATCGGCAGTCTATCAAATACTTGTTCTCCCCACTGTATGTATAATGATGGAAAGATTAACTGATTAAATTTTGGAGTCAAGAGGTCAAAGGTCATGTTCGGTAAAACTTCTGTTACCACACTAACTTGTGAACCAGTGATTAGATTTTGACCAAACAAGTACTATGTATAATAATATAAAAATGAACTGATTATATTTTGGCATCAAGAGGTCCGAGGTCATGTCAGGTAAAATTTAATACTTGAGAACAGCTGAAGGAATTTGTATTTGGTACAAATATGTATAATGTTGGTGGAGGCATATCGGTTGATGTCGCAACTTTGGAAGAGTGCCGTTCGAGTCTTAATTGGCTCATAAACTTGCCAATTATACCAATTTTAACAAAAGAGGACATTCTATTGAGCCATTCCCCTTCCCATTTTCTGGTCTTGGCTGGATTTGCCAAAGCCAAATGATCCTGATTTAAGCTGCGTTTTCGACATATTCTCATTGCCAGGCGAGCTAGTTCCTTATTTTGTGATTTTTTTTTTTTTTGCCATTAATTAAAGGTGTTTTTATCTGCCATTCATATGCTTCATGTGAAGCCCACTTTCTTCACTTCAGAAACCTCTGATGCTAACTCTGGGAGGCTTATCAAATGACGCCCGACACAATTTGGGAGCCAGTTCAGTTGATTTTGCAGAATCGATCCGAATTTGTATTGACGGAGTCCAGATTTTTCTTGAGGTCCTTGAGAACTTTTAAGTGAAAATCTGAGTCCGAGTCGGTTTTTAGTTTTGGGTGTGATCCGTGAATTTATTCGAAGGTTCTTGTTTATCTTGATTACAAACCTCAAATATAATATCATTATGTTTAAAATTCACAACTTCTCAGGAGTGCAATGAAAAGGTGCGTGACCGTTTCATTTGGAATGTTTGTACAAAGTGGACCATAAAGTCCCTGTGTTTTATCCTAGGGTGTGGTGGAACCAGCTGCCTCTGCTGCCGATGCCTTATCGGACAAGACAGGTAATGGCAGCAGCCGCTTGCAGTTCTCAAGCTTCGTGCGCTACTTGCTGGACCCCAATACAGAAAAACAGAAACCTTTAAATGAGCACTGGCGCCAAGTATACCGCTTATGTCACCCATGTCAGGTACGTCGCAAGTTGACATATTTCTTCATTGGAGGTTGTAGGTAATTTACAGATGCTTTTGTTTTTGCCCTCCTCCGCTCCAGTCCCTCCCCTTTCCCCAACCGCTGCAATTTTAGTACCAATTAGGGTACACTTTTGTAAATGAAAACCATGGTCATCGCTTCATAATGACTTGCCTGGCTGGTTTCTAAGGTTCTTTGAGAGGTCTGCAATACATCATGTGATGGTATTGCTCGGTTGGGTCTTGGGGTCGACAGTAGATGTGTGTTTCCCCACTTCTTCATGAGACGTGCATTAGGTTTGCACAAATCCCTGATGCAGTGTACCCAGTGGTCGAAGCACACAGCACCAAAGTGAGCTCCATTATTGGACAAGTCCAAGATGATGTCCCATCAGGTGGCAAGAATTCATCTCGATGTCATCGTTTAATGTTTTGTGTCATTTTGTATCTAAAAAGTCAAAGTTTATGATTCTCTCAGGGGAACTAATTAATTATGCGTATTAACAATGAAATTAGTCACTTAATTTTCATGAATTTGAAAAAAGCGTTGACGCATGGGACAATTTGAAATGATTTTGAAAAATAACAAACGAAGACATTTCTGATTTATTTCTTGTGTGGACATGAATAATGTACAGTATCTTCTAGTTTTTATAGCTCTTGAAAAAGAAAAGTCAACTAATCAATTATGCAAATTAGGCCTTTTTCTAACATACGGTGTCCCATACGTAACGATTTGACAACCATTTTTCAAGTTTTTTTTCTGAAAGTTTTTATCATTAACTCACGTGACTTGCAGATTACAGGTATTAACTACGATAATAAAGTGTCAAAATAAAATTTATCATTTATTACATAACTAATTTTAAAATAATTACGTACGAGACAAGGGCGTTGCGTACGGCACATCGCATGCAAAGTTAGGGTTGTGTGGTTGGCAGTGTTGGGAAACCGGGAAGTTGTGACAGATTCAGAACAATTTCCCGGTGTTACTGCCCGTCTCTGCAAAGACATCAATGCTCTTATTCGTCAAGACAGAAGAGATCAAAATCTACTCGGAGAAATCTCAAAAAAAAAAAAAAAAAACACTTGGAGAAATGCTGGCCTGTTCCAGAAACTCACAAGCTGCACTTTGTACGTCTAGTGCAGCCTGGTGTAATTACTACTGCTGTGAACACATCCTTTGATCCTGCTGTGGTTGTGCTGGAACCGCACCGTTCCAGAAACGCTAAAGCCTCTGCAAGTGAGGAACAAGAACTAGAGAATGATGCAGACACAAGTGAAGATAAAACTCACTTGAAGTGAAAATGGAGACTTCATCGTTGCCAAAGTTGATGCAGAAGGAAAGACTCATGCTATCAGAACATTTTTTTTTCTTCTTAGACAAGTGATGAATAAGTCAAACACTCAGAAAGATGCCAAGACTGTCAAATTCATAAGAAATATTTCAAATTCTAGTAAGACCAAATTCAGTTTTGCCACTGAATCGGAATATGTTGTTGATGTTGGAATCGGTGGTTCAAGTCCCAAAAGAGCTAAGTGTAAACAGTCGAGAGATTCATACGTTTCCTGAAGAAATTTAAGGTACAGAATGAGATGTTCATGAATGCGTTTAAGCTACAAAAGTGTGTTGGCCATTGCTTGATGAGCAAAAGCAAGATATTTGTTTTCCACCAGGAGGCATGTGTGGAAGATTGCATTAAGTTTAATTTTGTTGGTGTGTGGGAGAAGATTGCAAGATGTACCTTCTCACTGAAGTAAAGGAATTATTTCTTTCAGCTTATCTGGAATTGGAATTCCAGATAAGGTATTGTCATCGTGTACCGTCTCCTGTTTCGACCTCTCCAGCCAAACTGCTGGGCCGATCCGGCTGAAATTTGGCAGCAACATTCCGCTCCTGACTGGTAACGGGGATAGCATAGCTCATTCCGGCCACGTGATCTTCAGTGGGTCAAAATGGCCGACTGAGTAAATTTCTTCAAAAAAAAAATTCTTTTCCATTCCCACCAGTCAGAATGCTACCACATTTGGGTTCCAACATTAGGCCAGGGTAGGAATATTAAATTGTGCAAGTTATGCCGATCGTGTGACCGGAAGTGTGTCACAATTGTGGACTTAGTACATTTTTGGGAAAATCGTGTAAATTCCTTCAAACATCTTCCTCTCCAGACCCACCAGTCAGAATGCTACCAAATTTGGGTTGCAACATTAGGCCAGGGCCCAAATGAGCTACGGATCCAGTGGTCTTATTTTTTCTTTTCATCGTAGTTTGAAACTTTACCATGCACTTTCAACTGTCTATAAAAATGATGAAAAGGTTACATTGCATTAAATACATCACTTAATTTAATAAAAAGCAAGAACATGATTCAAAGTAGAAATGTGCAAAACAGTTGTGATTATGGGACTTCATTTCATTATTTCCATGCTGCAACATCCATGGTAGGTTTACAAGTCTTTGATGTTGAAATTGTTCAAATTTGATCTAAATTTGTTCAAAATAAAATGTTTTGTCAAGGATTCACCGGTTGTTGTTTTCCCCCAAACCAAAATATCACATGATTTGTGTGCGATACTTTGTGTAACATGAGAAGCATTGAATTCATCGTCCTTTTTGATTAATTTCGAGAGGGTGTAGGTCTCTGTCCCATAATTTATGCTCATGATATCTTGGACTTGCCTTATTATAAGCACCGCTGTCCTTATCCTGGCAGATTTCGTATGATTTTGTGGGCCATCTCGAGAAGCAGACGGAGGAGACCACATACCTTTTGAGAATGTTGGGAGTACCTCCTTCATTGCACTTGCCACCAGCTTTCCATAAAAAGACTGATTTGGATCGGGTAGAGCGCTCATTCTCTGGCGTGCCTGTGTCGTTACGCCGTAAACTCTTCCAGCTGTATGCCACAGACTATGCTTTGTTTGGCTATCCTTCTCCATTGCAGCTGCTGGAGGACTGAGTGATGTATCTTAGGCCTCCTGCAGAAGTTTTCAAGCACCAGCACCATCTTTTTTTTTTTTCCTTTTAACTGGTTTCTAAAATATCCCGTTATTCCACGGACAATGCCTTGTTTATTTATTGTTTGCATCAGCAAGAGCTATTTATGACTATAGAATGTTGAATGTGGAAATGGTGGATACATCAATTGGTGGTGAAGGAGTGGCCTGCATATTTGGCGTGGAACGGTTTCTTGGAAAAAGCCACGACTTTATCTCAGCGACTTGACCTTGAACTTCCCTGGCTCTGCGATACATGATCGAGCTGACACTTTGAACACCGTTACCTTTGCCACGCAACGAGGAAAGGGTGGAGTTCATCTATTGGTACCTTTTAATTTTTTTAATCCCCTCCCAGTTTCACCAGAGGGGACTATAGGTTTGCTGTCCATCCATCCATACCACCTGTGGTTTTTCAGACTCACCCCCCCCTCCCATAACCTTTAACATGTTCAACTGAAATTTGATACATGGATTTATTATAAGGTGCAGAACCATTTTGAGTTTCAGGGAGTTTCGTCAATTTTTCACAGTTACGACGCCCTTTTCAAACTTAGAAAATATCACGTATTACACATGGGTCAGTGTTCAGTTGCCCTGACTCAACCCCACTGCTTTCCACCTATTGGCTAGACAGCTTACCTGACTCCACCCCAATAACATCATGCACAGCCATTGCATGAAGCATCACAGAGTGACAGGCTTGGGTGTTAGTCCATGGCCCAGTGCAATTGGAATGATCCCAGGTATATAATCACGATGTATTTGCACGAAACCATCCACATGTTTTTGCTTGATGTATGTACATGAGGTTATTTTAAATATATATCTGCTATAACATGGGTTAATTTACCCCATGGGTTTTAATATATTAACATGGGTTAATATAAAATAGGCAAAGCCTCAAAACGAATGAAACGTGGTGCGTTCGGTTTTTCTTCATTTTGGTTCTGACTCAAACGTGCGTTAACGCAAACTCATTTTTATCTCCCGAACATTCATTGGGACTGGTAGGAGACATTTATTGCAAAGCAATTCTCGCTCTCGTTTTTATTTTTCTGAACAATCAAATGAGTGTGTGCAGAAGTCATTTTTTTGTTTGTTTTGGTTAAAGAGCTTTGTGCGTTCAGTAACGCTGTTTTCCAATTAGATTTTGGTTTTTTTTAAACCTTATCCAGTGATTTCATTTTCTAAGCAGTGTTTATAACATGAGAATGTCAATGTACGATCAGGGAGAAAAATCATTTTTATGCACAGGTGCAGAAACAGCCAGGAAGCCAAGGAATGGGTATAGAATCTAGAGATAGATTATAGTGGGAATTGATTCCTGGTTTGCTCGATAAAATCGTGGGCATGGTCGGGATTTCAATAAAAACAATATATTTTTAAATAAAAGTCAAAGATGTGGGGACATTTTAGTCATGTACGAGTCATCATTATCATTTATTGTGCAGTCTGTGGCTGCTGGTTTGCATCATTGCTGGGAACATGGTTGTGCTGCTGATGCAGTACCCCCTGTTGGTTAGGGCAGGAATTTGTAAAAAAAATTGTGGTGCCGGCGATAATTCACCTACTCTTCCTGAAGAACACCATGGAATCTTAAACTGTCCACCAACTAAAGCCAATAGACGTGACGCCCAGTTTAACGTCCATCCGAGGAATGGCACACACATTGATCAATCACCCAGTCTGTGCATCACCAGGATGGTAGTTTATAGCTTGGTCGTTTTTCAAATCCAGGCTAAACAGCTTGGAGGCGAGTGTGCGTACCTCTAAGTCATCCTATCAGACCAACATGGCAGCGAAAGTCTAAGGAGTGTTACCGCATGGTGTAGTTAGCTCATCCCCCACACAAGGGGAGAGGGGGATACTTGTCCACAAAAAGGCAAGACGAGGAAAAGGTGTAAACTTGAGTTGAACATGTAACCGCAGGTGAACCACGCCTGAAGACTTGAGATGTTCCGATTGCGCAGATAGGAATGTATAGAGTAGCATGGTCCGTGTGCGAGTAGATAGCCATCTCAGTATAAGTAGCGAAACGGTAGCTTCAGAATTGTCTGGTATGCATGTGCCCCATACAAAGGGTGGTGCCAGGTAATTTTTTTTTATTTTTTTGTATACCTTGTCGAGGCTCGTATGAAAGCTAACACACAACGCACAGCAAGGGGGGCATGAGACAAGAGGGGTGGGAGTTGGACGGACAAAGCAGTGGAGAACAGAGACATTAGATCTGTGGAAGTGAAAGTTCCCCATCTGTGGATGGGGCGGGGAACATGGGGAATACAAGATGGACATTACAGGGACTTTCAGGAAAGAAAGCAGGGAATTTGAAGAAGGTGGGCTTGGGTGGATTATCGGGGGTAGAAAAGATCAAGGATTTGGATGGGGGATGATAAGAGGTGATGGTGAACAGCTGTTTTGAAGGCCTGGATTCCAAATTAGTTTGGGATTATGGTTAAGGAAATCACGTGTATAACCTTTTTGTCAACCTCTACCGGGGGACACTGGGAGACTCGGCATGAAAAGGGGGGGGGCAGGTGGACAGTTGGTGAGAGCATTGGAAACAACAGAGTAAGAAAGTCTGAGGAGAATGCGGCTGAGAGTTGGTTGGTGTGAGGAAGAAGAGGAGAGATTTAAGGAGGTCGTCCTGCCTGCCTGCCTGTCTTCGTCCCATGCCTGTTCATCCTGCCTAAGCTACCTCTGCTCATTCCATCATTCCTATCTTGCCCCGTTTCATCGACCTGCCTGTGTGCTTCGTCTCCTCATCGTCCTGGTCATCATCTGCTCGCCTAATCGACCGGCTTCTTGTCCCTCCTCATCACCTGCTCGTCGCCGCTGCCACCAGAGCTGAGTCCCCCAGTTTTTGTTACCTTTCACAGTCTGTGACTTCGTCTGGAGTGAGGCACCTTTGTTTCTTTAGATTCATTTTTACCTCACTGTACATAATTATTTATTTATTGCATTATCTTCCTCCCAACCTGCCGTCGACTCATCCGTCGCGATTACATCATTCTTTATTCTTTCTATTGCTTGGGTTATGGGAAATAAACCCATTGGTTTTTGAAGCTGTCAGGTTTCTCGTGTCTCTCCTCATGACCAACGCGCGCGTTGTCCGCCATAATCCGGAACGTCGTCTTGAGGTAGTAAACCGCCAGTTCAGCTCATCCGCCCAGCGTTAGTGTTTACTGACCTAGACATGACAATACTAATAGTTTTCTGCAATCTGTGCAGGTGTGCGATTTGTACACATTTGTACCACGTCCATGTGTGCTGTCTACGTTCCTCTTCGTTTTCAACAACTGCCGACTATTAACACTGTTACGGAAATGGCCCTTATTGGACTACTAAATATAGGATTAGCTCAGTTCCCCCATTAAATGCATGTATAGCTAGGTTGTTTGGTAAAGTGGACATTATATGTGTGTCGGGAGGTGCAAGAGACTATTTTTATGTTCGTACAGTGGTGGTGAAACAAGAGATCCCTCTTATTCCTACCCCATCCCAGGAAAGGCCCCTTCCAGCCGGCTGAGGGGGTGTGGCCTGGGGAGGAAGTGACGTGTTTTGGAGGCGAGCGAACGAAGGAGGGACAGTGTGGACTCTGTCGGTACAAAAACGGCAATCGGCTTTGAGAGGCTGCCTGCACGTGGAGTCGACGATCGACTCGTATGGGGAGGGGAATGACAGGTTCGGCCTGCGTCTGGCCGCGGAGCCTCTGACGGTCCTTACTCACCTCACGGCTGGACACGTCGATCCGCCTGTGGAGCCCGGCACCTCAATTTGGGCCTTGTCTTGTGAACGGGCCAGGCCTGGATTTGTGTGCTGAACCCTGGAGAGAGATGGGCTGAGGCCCATCGTTGATCTGGCGAACTTGTGCTGTCACCATTGCGTGGGGCCAGAGCGCATGGAGACTGCGTGCGTGAGGTCTGCGACAAAAGGACGAGCGCCATTTTGCCACGCGGCGTGGTTTGAGCTGGGAGTTCGAATCTGTGGACATCCGCTGGTTACGAGCGACATTCGTGCTTTTTGACACTGTCCTCTCGTCCATGGGACCTCACAAAGTACTTTGTCTTGTCTTGCATGCATGCTGTTTGTCTTTGTCTGCACGTGTTGTACAAGACATATTTCGGTAGCGACCCCCTCAAAACCTGGAGACTGTGGTTCCCTCGTTAAGAACGGGTTGAGGATTGTTAATAAAACCATTGTCGTGAATTTTGCTTGTGTTGTGATCCCCGATGTTCCCCAATAAATCTGGTTAATTTGTATGAAGTTGCCGCTCTGGATTAATTCGTGTCGCGTCGAGGAACGATCCGTTCGATTGGCATATAACACCAAAAATGGTTACAGACTGGCAGAAAACGCTCGGCATCTGACAAAACCAGTCTGTAACCAGGGGTTCTATTTCCTCAACTGGCAAGGTGCAAGGATTACGTTGGTATCGCGATTGAAGGCACGTGACCCGAGGCCTGTGCTGTGCTGAGCCGGCCGGCGTTATAAACCCCAGAGACTGTGGTGATGAGGGTGGCGCCGAGGACCAAGTGAGAATCCCACCACCCCGGATCCGCAACAATACATTGCAGCAACTATTGTACTAATATATTTATATTAATATTTTGTCATGAAAGCAGATCGCACAAAATGGTGAAAAAGAAAATTGCATACGTAATTGCCGAAAAATATGGATTCTTGTGGACTGTATCGCCATGGCTTATAAAGGCAAGTTAAAGAGCATGGTGTTGCACAAAGCGAAGTTCCACTTTATACACATTCCTTAATCTTTCCTTCACTCAATATAATTATCCGAACAGTAGAAAAAAAATTAAGCTCGATGCTTTGCTTAAATAAATACACTTAGTTGTAAAACTCGCTAATTTGTTAAAATTTTCACATTTCATTCCAGATTTGGACACTGATTTAGTCCACGAGATCCGATTCTCAAACCAGATAAAATATTTTGATAATACACTTTAATTAGCCCGTGAGAGGAGATCATGTTTCCAAACCAGGGCATGTTTGACTCGGCCAAACAAAATGGTGAATTCAGACTCCAGCAAGCTGAAAGAGTTGACAAAGGATGAGCCTTGATAAAGGATAAGTAAATAAGGCCATTCATTATCTTCAAAAGTAGTATTTAAATGAACGTACACACACAATTTTCACTCATGCACCCCCTTGGAGTTTCTTTCGTATGCATGCAAAGTTTCAGGCTGCTTGGTTTCATGGTTTTGGAGTTATGGAGGAGACGGGTGGACGGACAGACACACACTGACATTTATTAGTTTTGATAACAGACTCATTCCACCATTTAATATTTCAAAATAATTATCTTTTTGAGCATTTTTTGGAATAATGTCATTTATTTCATTCTGTTCTCGAGTTATTGCCCTTGACATTTAATCGCAGGAATTAGTGATTTTGCCTGTTCAGTCTGTTGGTGATTTGCAGATCGGGTCATTGTTGACTGTTATGTGCATAGCTATAGGTCGTAGGAAAAAAAGTAGGAGCACTGGACCTCTACCTTATCTGGGCCCTGGCCTAATGTCATAACCCAAATTTGGTAGCATTCTTACTGGTAGGTCTGGAGAGGAAGGTTGTTGAAGGAATTTACACGATTTTCCCAAACATTTACGAAGACCGCCATTTTGACACACTTGCGGTCATGTGATCGGCATGACCTCTGCAATTTAATATCATGACCCTGTCCTAATGTTGTAACCCAAGTTTGGTTGCATTCTGATGAATTAATCTGGAGAAGAATATTTTTAAAGGAATTAATTTGATTTTCCCAAAAGTTGACTCAGTCAGCCATTTTGACACACTTTCGGTCATGTGATCTGCATGACTTCTGCAGTATAATTAACATCCCCACCCTAACCTAATCTTACAACCCAAATTTGGTGGCATTCTGATTGGTGGGTCTGGAGAAGAAGATTTTGGAAGCAATTTGTGCGACTCATTTTGACACACTTCCAGTCAAGTGATTAGCATGACCCCTGCAATTTAAAATAAGGATCGTGTCCTAATGCTGTAACCTAAATTTAGTCGGATTCTGACTGTTGGGTCTGGAGAAGAATATTTTTGAAGGAATTTATGCGAATTTCCCAAAAATTGATTCAGTCGGCCATTTTGACACACTTCCTGTCAAGGGATTGGAATGACCATCAATTTAACATTCCTACCCTGGCCTAATGTTGTCCACCAAATTTGATAGCATTCTGACTGGTGGATCAGGAGAAGAAGATTTTGGAAGAAATTTGCAGGACCGCCATTTTGACACACTTAAAGTCATGTGACCAGAACGAGCTTTGCAATTCCTGTCACCAGTCAGGAGAGGAACGTTGCTGCAAATTTTCAGCCAGATAGACCCAGCGGTTTGGCCGTGGAAGTCGAAAAAGGAGATGGACGGACGGTGCAAGATAACGTTACAATACCTTCTCTGGAATTTAAATTCCAGATAAGCTAAAAACGGAAACACCTGGGTAAATGAGGGACATCAAGCAACGGTTTCCACACAGGTGTGGCCCATGTGTTTAGGTTAAGCAAATAACATGCCAGCATGCTTAGGGTTGTGCTGTATCACGTGATTGGGTTTTCGTATATCATTCCTCGCTCGCTAGGGGTGGCTGGAATGTGCTTCTGGTCGCGCAATAAAGCGGAGTTGATGCTGGCACGCTTGCTTCTCGTGTTCCACTGCACCTCGTACACTCGAGTTGGCGACGAGGATGGTTGAAAACGGACGTGTGCCCGTTTTCATCGGAGACTACTTCGGATTGTTTTCAGAACAATTGGGATGCTATTTCCACGCGAATGATGTGGACGACGAGAGCAAACAGAAGTCGATCTTGCTCGCTTCGCTTTCGGCGGAGCATTATCGACTACTGCGTGATTTGGTGGTGCCGGACAAGCCCCGGGATGACGGGCTGTCGTTTCGGGACATTGTGCAGAAGATGAAAGCATACATGGCGCCGGAGAAGTCATTACAGCTCGCTCGATAGCAGTTCGATCACCTCTCGAAAGGTGCGGAGGAGCGCGTCGCTGATTTCGTGGCGCGGATTAAGCATTCTTCCGTGGCCTGCAAGTTCACGGCGGGGGAGCGTCCAGCGCGGCTCAGAGATCGTTTTATCGCTGGTTTACAAGATGCGAAGATGCTTTCGGCGGTTCTACGGCTGAAGGGTGAAGCCATCACATTCGACTCTGCAGTCAGCACGGCTACAGCGGTCGAGCAGACTCGCGGGGATGTTCGAGCCATCACCGGCCACGCGGGTCGCACGCTCAACCTTCGATGCGGGTCGGACGTCGCCGCGCGGCCGCACGTGCGGCGAATTGGGCCCGCAGACGTGTTTGGGATGTGGAAGTCGACACCTGCGCATGCGTTCACGTATAAAGGCACTGTGTTTGAATTGTCACAAGGTGGGTCATCTGAAGCGTGTGTGCCGTGGGGCGCCGGCCACAGTTTGGGTCATGGACGGCGATGTGCGAGGCGACCCAGGGCGGAACCGGCGGCCGTTGTTGAGCCTGTTTTAAATTGGCCCGGCGGCGGCGCGCCCGATGACTGTGGAAGTCGAAGTGAACAAAACGCCGATCACGTTCCAGGTCGATACGGGAGCGGCTGTGTCGATCATTGGCGAACAGACCGCGCGTAGACTCAACGGCCTGAAGCTTATCAGGTCCAACCTCACACTGTTCACGTACACCCGCGAGAAGATAACGCCAGTCGGGATGGTAGACATGTCTGTGCGGTACCAAGGCCAGGTCGCCACGCTTCGGGTGTACGTTGTGCGGGGGAGGGGACCGTCTCTCCTCGGCCGAGATTGGCTGGCCCGCATCAGGCTAGACTGGGCCGCAGTTCACCTTGTGCAACCCGTGCCGAGCCGATGGGAGGATCAGTTGGAGAAGATTCTTCAAAGACATCAAGGTTTGTTTGGCGACGACCTTGGGAAACTCAAGGGCATGGAGGCAAAACTCTTCCTGAAGGAGGCGGTGGTTCCTCGGTTTTGTAAACCACGTCCTGTGCCGTATGCCCTGCGGGACAAGGTCAAGGGTGAACTGGATAGGCTGGAGGCCTGTGGAGTGATCGAACGGGTGTTGTGCTCAGATTGGGCCACCCCGGTTGTCACGGTGCTGAAACTGAATGGAGACGTCCGATTGTGCGGGGACTTCAAATACACGGTTAACCCAGGGCTCAGCGTGGAGCAATATCCATTGCCGTCAATCGATGAAATATATGCGCGATTGGTGGGGAGTCAATACTTCACGAAGCTAGACCTGTGTGATGCATATTTTCACCTGCCGATGGATCCCGGGAGTAGCGAGCTTTTGACAATCAACACGTGTCAAGGACTCTATCGATATACCAGACTCTGTTTTGGGATTGCTTCGGCCCCAGCATTGTGGCAGAAAGCCATGGATCAGGTTTGCATTGGCCTGCCCGCTCAGACCTACCGCGACGATGTGCTCATTGCGGGGAAAACGGCGGACGAGCAACTTGCGAACATTGCCCAAGTGCTGACGAAGCTGGAAGTGTGCGGCCTGCGCTTGAACAGGGACAAGTGCGCGTTCTTCAAGCAGCGCTTGGAATACCTCGGGCACATCATCACGCCAGAGGGGCTGTTGAAAGGTCCTCGGAAGGTGGAAGCGATTCAACACATGCCACCGCCTCGTGACAAGACGCAGCTGCGCTCGTTCATTGGTATGGTCCAGTATTACCAAAGGTTCGCGCGAGGGCTCAGCTCACAACTTGCGCCGTTAACACGGTTGCTCAGGAAGGACGAGCGCTGGGCTTGGGGGCCTGCACACCAGGCGTCGTTCGACCGCGTCAAGCGGCTGCTCACAGAGGATACGGTCCTCGTGCATTACGAGCCTGTGCGTCCGCTCTTATTGGCATGCGACAGCTCTGCATATGGCATCGGGGCAGTACTCTCCCACAGGATGGACGATGGTTCTGAGCGGCCTGTTTGTTTTGCATCCCGGACCCTGTCCGCAGCAGAGCGGGGATATGCCCAGGTCGAGCGTGAGGCTCTCAGCCTCGTCTGGGTTGTGCGGAGGTTTCATCAATACCAGCTGGGGCAGCATTTCACTTTGCAGACGGATCACAAACCGCTTCAATTCATCCTGAGACCCGAACGCGGGGTGCCGGTGGTCGCGGCCGCGCGAATACAGCGGTGGTGTCTGTTTCTTGGCGCTTACGATGATGATATTCAGTTCCGAAGCACCGAGAAGCATGCTAACTGCGACGGGCTCTCACGCTTGCCGTGTGCGGAGGGTCCAGCTGCGTCTGAGTTGGCTGACCGGGTCGATGTGTTCACGCTGGGCCAGGTCCAAAGCGGGCCGGTCACGGCCAGACAGGTCGCGGTGGAATCGGCTCGTGATCCGGTGCTCGCCCGTGTCGTTCAGGCAATTTCTACGGGGAATTGGAGCGATCTGCCTTCGACACCGGCATTTCAACCTTTCACGTCACGCGCATCGGAGCTGTCGTTGGTCCAACGGTGCGTTATGTGGGGGATGAGGACGGTGATTCCACCGAAGTTCAGGCAGTGGTGTTTGGAAGAACTGCATGTCAGTCACCTTAGCATCGTGAAGACCACGAGTCTTGCTCGTAGCCTGTTGTGGTGGCCGGGGTTGGACAAAGACATTGAGCAGTTGGTTAAGCGTTGCGCCACGTGCCAGACAGATGCTGATAACCCGCGTCTAGCTTGGGGCCTATGGCCTGTGCCAGAAGAGCCTGGCAGAGGGTTCATGTAGATTTTGCGGGGCCAGTTAATGGCAGAAAGTTTTTGATTGTGATCGATGCATTCTCTAAATGGCCGGAGGTTGTAGTAATGCAGCATACATCAGCAAACATTACAGTAGAGAAACTGCGGACGATCTTTGCTAATAAAGGGTTACCGGAGATCCTGGTCTCTGATAATGGTCCGCAGTTCATCGCGGGTGTATTTGATGAGTTTATGCACCAAAATGGTATTCGACATCTAAGGTCCGCACCGTATCATCCTGAGACGAATGGGCAAGCAGAGTCGTTTGTTAAGATGTTGAAATTGGCTTTGCGCAGGGGGGGGGGGGGTTGCACCTGTGCAGACGGTGGTCGATGTCTTTTTGCTCCATTACAGGAACGCAGTTCATCCTGTCACAGGTGATTCGCCTGCCATTCGTCTCTATGGACGGGCATTGCAGTCCACACTGGATTTGCTGCGACCTGGAGGGTCGGGGAGTGGGGCGGTGTCACGTCCGACGCGGCTGCACGGCTTCGATGTGGGACAGTGGGTAATGGTGCGCGATTATTTCCACGGTTCCAAATGGGTGCCGGCTGTGGTCTCTGTGGTACTGGGGCCGGCGAATTGCATGGTGCGGACTGATGGTGGGGATGTGTGGAAGTGGCACGTGGACCAAATGCATGATCGCTGTTCAGCGTCACCCCCCCGCCCCACACCTCCCCAGGCCGAACGATGTGGGACCCCCACCTGTAATGTCGCCGGCACCTGACGTTGTATCGCCAGGGCCGGATGTGCCGACGCCCAGGGGGTCTTCGCCTGATGCTGTCCTACCCGGGGACGTCGGGCAGGCTGATCGGCCGGGAGCGGTTGTTATTGCGGATGGCGCGAGTCCGGCGAGGGTGTCACCTCGACCGAGCCGGGAGGCGTCTGAGCCTGGACTGTCTGGCGGCGCTCCCCGTCCGAGGCGGGTCAGGGTGCAGCCGCGGTACTTGGAGGATTATGAGTGTTGATGGGTTTCAGGTGGTCATGTTATGATTGACCTTTCGTCATTTGACTTGTCATTTTATGAGGGGAGGAGTGTGCTGTATCACGTGATTGGGTTTTCGTATATCATGCCTCGCCCGCTAGGGGTGGCAGGAATGTGCTTCTGGTCGCGCAATAAAGCGGAGTTGATGCTGGCACGCTTGCTTCTCGTGTTCCACTGCACCTCGTACACTCTAAGGGTCATGTATAAAAATGCTGCACCGGCCTGGTTGCCTCTCAATATGGCTAGCTTGGGTGCAAGAGGAGACCCCTCACCATCCCCATCCACAGGGCATGTGTGGTTTCCCATTGGTTCGATAAGCATGACTCTGATGTCACTCATATGTCATGGCTGCCTCAGTTACCAGATCTGAACCCAATCGAGCATTTATGGGATATTCTGGAACGGTGCATGAGACAGCATTTTCCACCGTCATCAAGCAGGTGTGAGTCGATCAATTGACTTTCTTGTCAAAGAATGGTGCCGCATCCGTCCTGCAGAATTCCAGACACTGATGAACTCTATGCCATGGCACATACAGGCTGAACTGGCCGTATGTGGTGGCCCAATGCCCTTTCAAGTGACTTTACATTGGTGTTTCCGTTTTTTTGTCCAGTACCTGTATATTCAGAAATCATAAGACCTGCATTTTCTCTTTCCATTGTGATATTCAAAGAAATATCATTATTTATGTCGGAATTTCTCTGCTTGTTTCTCCACAGTGATTGATTTGGGATTTTTGAGAGGGTTCTAAACAAGCCGGTAGGCGACGAGGGATCCGCTAGGATCGAAGCGCTGTTTACGATACTTTTCATTCTGACCGATCCACTGACAAAGATTCATTGCCAAGACGTATTGGTTCACATACAATTGTTTCTCTGCCTGGCAAGATTTTTCCTATTACGTATTTTGCCAACTGGCATTCCTCAGAGTGGAGATGGAGGAAAGTGTAAATGACAAAAAATGTTCCACCAACCATGTTCTATCACCATGCCAAAACGCAATTGTCTACATCCAACCGTTTCGCCTTGGCGATTTTTCACTTGGCATATTCTCGCAACTGGCACCCTTCAGAGTGGAGAAAGAGGAAAGTTTAAATGACAAAAAATGTTCTATCAACCATGCTCTATCACCATGTCAGGACGTTGAAGTTTACACTTATCCGTTTCGCCTTGGCGATTTTGCACTTTGCATATGTTTGCCAACTTCCGGCTATGGCTCGAAAACCGGAAGTCGGAGGTCAATCACGTAAGAAAACTTTTTTAGTTCTTGAATAGCTCTATCATATGGTGCAATAAAATCGCTATCGAATCCTACCACTGCAGCGCTCGGGACGAATTAAGTAAAAAAAATGACGGTAAATAGACACCCTATTTTTGAAGGACAACCATTTGAAAAATAAAACCTAAATCAAAAATCGGCTCGAGTAAAATTTTCTAAATATCTCCAAGTGTTTAATTCCGAAGTCTCGTTTCTCCACATTCAAAACTGTAGGACAAGTATTGAAAATAGTGAACGTCGGTCAAGAAAAAGTATTTTTTTTTCGAATTTTGCGTATTTCAGCCCCGACACTCTTGGTGATCGAATCTGGAAAAATGCTGCAGTTCAATTTTGTAGTAGTTATTAAACTCTATCCATACACCGAATTTGAACGTTCCGCCGTCGACGGTTTCCGAGGTCAAGGTCACTTAACATATTCCCTGGTTCACCACCTTTCCGCATTCGGAGAGCTGCCATTCGGAAACTCTTAAAACGCGGTTTTTCGGCCGCTGCATAGCAACGGGTGGTTGCTTAGCAAAGAAACTCAAACGCGCACACTCCCAGCCCATATGGCACCTGTTCGCCAAGTTTCATCAAAATCGGTTTGCTGGTTTGTGCTGTGGAGCCTCGCGTTGCAGACACACACACACACGCACACACACACACACGCACACGCGCACGGAAAACCCGACAATAACGGATATCTCGCGAATCCCCAAAATTCCTCACACTAATGTCAGGTCAGGCCAGATCAGATCTGTGACTTGCTACCTGTGCGAACCTGTTTCATGGTCAGGTTGTCGGCGACTAAACTGTCTCCCCCATCAGGTTTCCTGGTGAGGAGGGTATATGGATATGGACACCCAGCAGATTGAAAAACAAAACCTGTCAAAGGGCGGAAGAGCTCCTTGTGAGCCAACGGCCATCCATATCTGGTGCCTAACTGTGGCTGCGGACATCCTGCAGTTGGGTTACTATTTTCTAGGAGGTTGAAGCAGGATTTGCAATCTGGTCACCATAAAACACTTCATTCTGCAAAAGACATTAAAAAACACGCAAAAGAATCTGAAAAGTAGTGTGTGTCAGGGTGGTGCTGAGGTGATGACCACAAGATGGCGGTCTCCTCGAGTTAACCTGAGGCGTTCCCTTTGGGTGGATGCCTGGAATGTCCTTTCCCTAAGAGAGGATGATCACCTGTCTCTGTTATCATCTGAGCTCAAACGTTTGAACATCGGTATTGCAGAACTCTCTGAGGTTCGGAGACCGGATAGTGGTGAGATCATGGCAGGTGGTTACACCTATTACTGGACTGGTCACTCTGATGGTTACCATGCCCAAGGAGTTGCTTGCTGTAGCTGTTTCCAATAAGCTGACTCCCATGATGATTGAATTAACACCGGTCAACAAGCGTATCATCACACGGGGGATTCATCACTCCTTGTGTGTCATTTCCCTGGTCTCCGTGTGTGCTCCGATAGAGGGGAGTGATCTCACAGTGAAGGAGGCATTCTATGCCACGCTCGAGTCTGTGTTTGATCAGTGCCCCAGGCGAGATACACTTCTAGTCTTAGGGGATTTCAATGCATCGACTGGAACTGATAGGGATGGTTACGAGACGTGTGTTTATCCCCGTGGGTCTGGAACTGTGAACCAGAAGAGCACTAAGTTCCATTACTTTGCAAGATGTCATGGACTAAGAGTGGCTGGTTCTTGGTTTTAGCGCCCACAGGCTCATCGCTGGACTTGGTATTCCAATGCTGGCGGTGCGGCAAAGGAGATTGACCATATGCTCGTTGATGGTCGCTGGAGGATGATCCAGAACTGCAGGGTCTACCGGAGTGCTCAGTTCCTCAATACCGACCACAGGCTTGTTGTAGCAACTCTAAAGTTGCAGCTTAAATCCGGGATAATGATACCATCCCAGCCGAGGTTGGATATTGGCAAGCTCAACGATGAGAGGGTAGCTGAGGAGTTTGCGAATAAGATGAGTGGGGATTTGGGTGATGTGGGTGTTTTGGGGAATCCTGAAGAGTTGTGGAGTGCCTTCAAGATTACCATCCTTAATCTTTCCGTCAGATATCTTGGAACTCATCGTTAGGCGAAGAAAAACGTTGTCTCCCTCGGGACACTGGATACCATTGACTGGAGTCGTAGGGCCAGGCTGAACGGCAGAGCTGAGCTGTTCAGGGAGTTGAGGCATAAAACTGCGTGTGCGTTGAGGGTGGACACGGAGGCCTATGTGCGAAGAATCTGTGAGGGGGTAGAGCATCACCTGTGGTAAAGTGATTCTCGTCCTGCTTACAGAGGAATTTGTGCATTGCGTTCCTCCAAGCCTGTCCCTTGGAGTACTGCAGTTGGAGCTCTTGACAGAGGAGTCTGAAGTGAGGCCCGCTGGACCGGTAACTTTGAGCGGCTGCACCAGGCTGACCCACCAGCTGTTGAGTTGGATGTCAGGGGTGTGACTATTCCAATTGCTTACCTTCCATCAACTGTGTGGAAACAGACTGGGGTGAACCAGTTGAAAGGGGGTGAATCTCCTGTGATCTGTGACATCAATGCTGAACTTCTCAAGGCTGGTGGAAATGCTATACTCATGTCGTTGCACGCAGTTCTGTGCTCCGTTTGGAGTACAGGCATCATCCCAACTGACTGGAAGAGGGGCCTTGTTGTCCCTCTCTGGAAAGGGAAGGGTGATTGCCAAGACTGCAACAACTACTGAGGGGGTCACACTTCTCTCAGTGTCGGGCAAGGTCTTTGCTCGGATAATTCTTGATAGGGTTCACCACCATCTGCTTGAGCAGCAGCACCCAGAGCAGTTGGGCTTTCCACCAGAGAAGGGGATTTGAGTGGTTTTCTTTTGACCATGTCTTTGCTATTTTGGTCCTCACTGAACACAGACAAGAGTTTCGGCAGGGGCTGCTCGCAGCCTCTGCTGATCTCCACAAGTGTTTGATTCAGTGAATCAGGATGCTGTCTGAAAGATTATCGGTCTTCGTGCGATGCCACAAAAACTGATCAATCTGTTTTCTGAACTGTACTCTGCCAATGAGAGCGCTGTGAGATGTTGTGGTTCCATCTCTGACATATTTCCAGTTGTTACTGGAGTTCATCAGGGATGTGTACTGGCCCCCACACTTTTCGGTGCATGTATGGACTGGGTTCTGGGGAGGATTTTGGAGAAATCAAGTTGTGGTGCATCGTTTGGGAATGCGATGAACTCTGACCGTGAATTCATCGATAATGCAGTCATTTTGATGGTTGCACTGGATATCCTCATGGGTCACTCAACGCACTGAATAAGGATTCGGAGCCACTGGAATTACGGGTTTCCTGGGTCAAAACTAAAATCCAGGCTTCCAATGACATGTTGTCTGTACCAGTCTGTGGTGAGGATGTTGAGGACGCAGAGAGATTCATTTACCTTTCTCAGTGATATTCATATCTCCACTGGCTGTGAGTCAGAGGTCGATAGACGTCTGGTTCGGGCCTGGGGAGTCATGGATTCAATGGATAATGGGGTGTCGCACTGTCAGTACCTATGCAGGTCGACGAAAGTCAGGGTCTTTAAGTCCTTGGCCTTCCAGTCTTTCTCTCCGGATCGGAGACATGGGCTCTGACCAAGGATCTGAGACGGACACTTAACTCCTTCGGTACCAGGTCTCTTCTGAGAATCCTTGGCTGTTGCTGGTCAGACTTTGTGTCCGAGTAGTTGCTGAGAGAGACTCGGATGAGTTTTGCTACCTGTATAGTCCGTGAATGTCAGCTGCGGCTATATGGACATGTGGCTCATTTTCCTGACGTTGATCTTGCTCACCAGATTCACTCGGTGAGGGAGCCTCGGAAGTGGATTTGGCCAATGGGACAACCACGTGCCTTGTGTTTGCAGCAGGTTAATTGGCATTTCAAGAAAACTGCTGGCATTGCTCAACCACCATGACCATCGATGTTCACCACCTCCATCTGCATCGGCAGGAGACAAGGGAGTGGCCCATACCCTTACAGATACTCTGGGCTGGATGTTCTGGCGTCTCGCTCAGGACACGAATGTGCGCTCGGTGCAGTTCAATTTTGTGGGGATAGCCCGAACATTCTGCTCAACAGCGGCCCCCATTTGGTGTCCGGTGCTGTTTGTGACTGGAGAGCGCCACTAGATGCCTTTCTCCATGTTATTCTCGGAACTCCATCGTGTGACAGAGTTCAGAGCAAATGAGGCCATTTCCAGTGCAAAATCCTCGCCTGGACAAATGGAACCATTTTCCAGTGCAAATCCTCGCCTGGGCAAAAACGTCACCTCCAAAGCAGTGGTAAGCATCCATGCACCAATGAGGGTGCAGGAAAACACCCATCGCTCTGCCTGTTCTGCTCTCAAGTGCCGCCCCCACTGGGGGAGTATAAATGAAAGCTCTGCATTCTGGTCCACCCTCGTGCCCGCTACTTTCTCTGATCTGGCCCGTCCTCTTCTCTGCTCTGTTCTCTTGTCATCTGGCCTGCCCTTTGTTCTTGGAGTCCACGGAGCGGAATGCTGGACAAGTAAGGAAACTGGACACCAGACTGAGCACCACCTTAGCCCATAAACATTTACACGAACAGATTTCTTTACATTCACGATTACAACTATCCTCTCACATGTTCTTTCGTCTATTTCAAACACCCCGACCTACATCTTTATATCTTCCTCTCCACATCTGCCAATCACCGCACACCTCATTGCACCTCCTCCAATCACGCACCTTAGACACGTTCAGTTTTCATCCCTCCTCAGCGACTGGGAAGTGTGGGCCCGTCGGCCGCGCCATGTACAAAAAGAGGTTGCAAACACCTCGTTCTTTTCTCATCTCTCTTGCTTTCTAATTTTCTTGGGTATGTATCTGACGGCACCTATCGTGTTAGTATAAGATAAGCCTGTATAAGTTTATATCGGTAAAGTTCTGCACGATGTCCCTTGTTTCTTTTGTAAATATTTGCATTTCCCTTGTTGTAAATAAACCTGCTTGTGATGTACCCAGCTCTCAAATCTTTTCCCTATTGGTCCAGCAAAGTCTGCACGCAGTTTAGTAGGGAAGTTCTGCCCCACATAATTTGCTCTTATTTGCTGGTGCATACTCGCAGCTCTGCTCGGCTGCACCTGATCCAGTGAGTGAACTGGAGTACCCATCGAGGGCACGAGACCCCTTTGGTGCGGCCATCCACACGTAAGGTATCATGCAAAGTAGTGTAACCCTGCCGGATTAGCAGTCCCAATCTGCGCTCGTGGTTGCTTCGCAACCCGCCGGCGTGTGGAGTTAACCATGCTCGTTGGCCTCAGGACCAGGTGTTCAGGAGGAACTTGAGCACATCCCCTCGTGATGAAACTCGGACCCTGGATCCATAACAATGTTTTTTTTTTTTATGTACTAATTTCGCATCATGTGAAAACGTCACTTTTGACATCATTTTGGGGGGAAACGTGACCTCATAGAGATTAATGTCAAGGATACTGTTACGGTTGTGGAAATTCACAGAACACCATTCAGGTTCCCCAGAGGTCAGTTATTTCGGGAAGTGTGTGTTCCAGGTTAGAATTCCCCACCAATGCATAAAGGGAATTGTTCGTGTACCGGGCTGTGAACCTTTGAGTTAGCCGTTATTCTTTTCTGTCTTTTATTTCAAACAAACAGCATCTTTTCAACGACATCACTACAACCACGTCACCTCCACCACCACAACAGCATCTCAACAACCATGCCACCTCCACCACCACAGCAGCATCTCAACAACCACGCCATCCCCACCACAGCGCCAACCACACTGCAACCACGTCCACTGGTGGCAGGGTGATTGCAACCACGTCCGCTTGTGGCAGCGTGATTTCAAACACGTCCGCTTGTGGCAGGGTGATTTCAACCAGGTCCGCTTGTGGAAGGGTTATTTCAACCACGTCCGCTTGTGGAAGGGTGATTTCAACCACGTCCGCTTGTGGCAGGGTGATTTCAACCACGTCTGCTTGTGGAAAGGTGATTTCAACCATGTCCGCTTGTGGCAGGGTGATTTCAAACACGTCCGCTTGTGGCAAGGTGATTTCAACACGGCCGCGTTTGACGGCAGGAACGGATCAGGAGGCGAACAGGGGCAGAGCCAGCCGGGGGTGAAGGGTCGAAGGTGAGGGAGCCAAAACCCCTCCCCTTGGGACTATAAGAGGCCGCGTTCGCTCGTTGAAAACCAGTTGAGTTGGGAGTTGGTGGAGTCCAGTCGAGTTCGGGAAGAGAGTTGAGGGAGTCCAGTCAAGTCCGGGCTTGGAGAGAGAGAGAGCTCGGAGGCAGTGGAGAGCTGTTCGGACTTGGTGTGGAGAGCTGGAGAGTTCGGAGGTTGGAGTGCCGGCAGAGACACCGAGGGTCGCGGAACCAGGGCCCAGCGAGTCACCACGAGGGTGGCCAGGTAGCCCGCCCGGTCTCTCAGAGCCCCTTTGGTCATTCCAGCTCCGAGCAACCATAAGGGCTCACGAGCCCTGTTCTTGCTTTTCTGGGGTTTTGGATGAAAGTCTGTGGCGCCTTGTCGACCAAGTAGAACTGACTAAGTGCATGTACATAATAAATAGATATCGGCTGTAGGTTTTTGCTCGTGTCTTTTTCCCCATCCCCCCTATTCATTGCATTGCTTGTGTTCAAATAAATATCCCCATTGTTTGAATGTTCACCTGCTCGTTGCATCCTTTCCTGTCATCGACTGCCATAATTGCGTTTGGAATAAATAGCTGGCTGATTAATAGCCGATAAAACGTACATCTGGTCCGACGGGGCTTGGCGATATAAAACCGCTCGGCAATCGCAAATGGAACGAGCTGCTTCAAGCGGCTCGTTTTCGTGCAGGCTCCGTTGAGGTGTAAATCCCTGGCATTTCTGTCTGCGCAAACAATTAGGTACATCGACAATTTGGCGATCGACCCTGTAGTGTGGACAGAAGTGTTGGCTGGTTTATGGTGTGGTTAACAACACCCGTTAGCTGGGTTTCGGCGTTGATCCGAAAAGCTGTGACGAGATTGCTCGTTCGGTGGGTGCGCGCGGCCGCAATTTAGCTAAAGGCGGTCGCCGCACGCTGAACGGGCGAAAATCCACAACAATACTTTTGATCCTTAATTCATAGAATCGAATGTAAAAAAAAAATCACTTCTTTCTCTGATGATTCATTCGAGAGTTTTTGTTAGAAATGTGATTTTTCACCCTTTGACCTTGACCTTGACATTTGACGTAGGTCATTGTTGGCCACATATCACACTTTGGTTGACCCCTATTAATATCCCACCAAGTCTGGTTACAATCTATCCAGACATCGCCGAGATATGACAATACATTACCCATGATGGTGCGGAGTGACGGATACATGCAGAGACAGACAGACAGACAGAGCTGGGCATTCGAATACTACGCAAACCCCCCTCAGGAGGCGATGCGTGAATCGATTCTTCGCCTGAAGATCTGTCACCCTATTATTATCCCTCCAATAGAAAGGAACCCCCCACGTGAGGTTTTGCAGGGGCAAACTCACATCCCTTGCGGAGGGTCCGCTCATAAGAAAAGGGATTCAAGAAAGTTTATTCGTTTAACGTTCCCAATTATTCCCACCTTGTGGGGTCAGCCAGGGAATGTTGTTGGCCCACCTATTCCTGGAATCTGACGTCCAGGCTTGATGTTAACCTGAAGGTGGTTCGGGCAGAATTTGTAATTTGGTCAGGGTTACCTAAGATAACTGGCCTACTCTTTGCAAAGGACACCGTGGGATCTTTATTGGCCATCAACTAATACTGGCAAACGGGGGCTTAACGTCATTGCACTAAGTTGCACGTCTATACCAACATATGCATGGGAAACAACAGGATGAAAGTTTATAGCTTGGTCGAGTTTCGAACCCAGGTTTCAAAACAGCTCGGTTGGGGAGTGCGCATACCTCGAGGCTATCCTACCAGCCTTATTCACACAACTATGAGAAAAAAAAATTTGGCATGAGAACCTGTGAGAGGATGACATCATTGTCATTTTGGTGGGCAAGAAGTAACAATTGGGTTATTCGATACTCGACCCTTAAGAATGTGAACTCCATCGAAACCAAATTTTAGGTGTGTTGCTTCCAACCGTGTACACAAGGAAAATGTAGCTCCTGGTGGAATCATGTTTCCATTCTCCGACATTGCCAAGAATAATTTTGCTCAAAATAAGAAACGTTTTCTTGCAACAAGAAAAGCGTGAGAAAATCTTTTGAGTCTGAAAAACATTTTGTCGTGGTTTTCTTGTTTCAAGAAAATTATTTTTGGAGTGTAAAGGACGATGCTCCGCAAGATCAGCGTCTTGGAACTCGTGGCATTCCTTCCAATGATTAATAATTGCAATTATCACTCGACCACAAGGAAGCATTATTTTTGTTCTTTTAAAAAAAAAAAAAATTTTAAATAAAAGTCAAGGCTCGTGAATTATTAGTTCAGTTAAACTAGTCTCAAGGCAGCCAACGCTCTCTCATGACGCACAGTCACCATACCTGTTCATCAAATTCAACAGGTGTGATGAACCAGACAAATGCCTGATTGTCATCCCAAACTCAGAGACTTTAGCATCTGTTTTTGACCTTTTTGGAGCGAGTTGAATGACGTCCTGACAAATGGACAGCACTTTAAATTCAACAACATCAGGTGGAGGCGCAAAACTGGTGAGAACGGGTTCATCACTGGTACCTACAATCCATGCCAACATGTTGAATCAAGCAATCGGTACGATTCCCTTCACAGCAGATAAATTCAGGTCTGTTGACCTTTGGAGGCCAAGAACACCGAAGCCCGGGGACAATACTTCACCTTGTTCTGGATGAATAAAGCAGCATTGTCCGCCATACATGTTCGTTCAAGGTCAGCGCATTGTCCCTCTGTCCAGTCATTCGTTGAGGTTATAGTTTGGTTCTACTGCTGTCGATTTCACTGTTGTTGAATTCCATGGAACTGCACTCAGATTGTCCAGCCTCTGTACTGCCCGCTGAGTCACCTTTCAGAGAACTGGTAAAAGTGTCTGTTGTGAGAGCGTGCGTGAATACGAGTTGATGGAGACATGTTTTGCCGTGGGTGTTGATGTAAAATCAACTGAGGAAATGACTTCACCAACATTGATTTCAGGCGGTCAGTCCTGGAAAAAAGAATCATGAAACTGTAAAAGTTGACAATAATATTTCAGTGTATAAACCAAGCCGAACAGTTCACATTTTGCATTCAACTGGTGGGCCGGACCTGCATCCGTACCTGGACCAGAATCGAATCGGCTTGTTCTTGTCACCTACCCAACTCATCCACCAAGTATCGTCCGAATCCATTCATAACGTTTTGAGATATCGTGCTCACGAATAGACAGACAAACAAACAGGGGTGAAAAACCGTAACCTCCGTCCACCTTTGGTGGTGGAGGTTATCACTCCGTTCAATGGATAACCCCCACACTCACCTCAAAAATATTAAGTCAACACCATGGTGCTCTTTCATCAATTTAGTAAACTTCCACACAAGGTAGTTAGCCTCTCATATTGAAACACGAACCATCAAGTGCAGACCCTATCCCACGCCTCGAGAGTTCTCCTCGCTTGTACTGGTGGCTGCGTACATTCCTCCACAGGGACATGCTCCGACTGCTATCGGGGTGCTTGCTGATCATGTGATTTCAATTGAGAACTCTTTTCCTGATCGTCATGTTCTTGTTCTCAAACACTTTAGCCACACTACATTGGAATCAGAGCTCCCAAAGTATAAGTGCATGGCTCACAAAGTGGGTATGCTGTGGTATGTTTGTGGGAAATTCCACATAAAACTATTATGAGGTATTTAGACAAACCATCAATCTTCAGAAATGAAAGTGGACATCTTAGGGAACCTGGAGAAACTGACAATATCATACTCTCCATTTCCCTGTTTTATTAAAGGTGAATTAAAGCAACAGAATAGGGGTATTTTAACCTTAGAAATGTTACAGTTTAATTGGTAAAATTTTATTTTACTATATGTTTCTTATGTGACAGTTATTTTGAGTGTGGTGACTCAGAATGTGAACTTTGGTGTCTCTTTCATGTTTTGATGATGTTCTGTCTCCCTATTCGGGTTTTCTGGCATCTACCCTATCTGATGAAATAATGGATTCGTACATAACGCTTCGTGTCCACTGCATCGAGAAAAATAAGGAGTCCAATGTTGATAATGTTTGTTATGATTTTTATTCCAAATCTCCCTTAATTTCTTGGAAGTATGACAGAGTCTAACGGCAGAAAAATATAGATCAAAATTGTGATCAGAAAAATAAAATTCGGACCTTTTAGTAATCCCGTCTTGATTTTCGTGTCAGTCCCGTTATGTATGAATCATCATCTCTCGTTGGACGCAAATAACGCAAGCATTAGAAAATCTTGCCGTCTTGCAAACTTCCCCGATTGATGGATATAATAGGCACTTGCAAAGCGTGTCTGAACATTTCCGTTCGCCGTCGAGCACAGCGTTTGTCTTCGTGTCCGTGTCTTTGCGAGAGCCGTAACGTACGAATCCAGAGTGAGGACGCCGAGCCGAACGAGGTGACTCGCATTTGTCTGATAATTCTTCATTTTAACCAACGCTAGAATTTTTTTGGTGCTTCGTGAGGATCCGAGAGGTAAGAATTATGTTTTTCTTTTCATGTTTAAAGTGATTATTTTCAAAAGTTCGAAAGAAATAGATTCGATTTTAACGTTATTTTTCGCTTTCAAGTGTGGCTTTCTTTGCTACTGAACTCGTCTGTGTTTTCTTCGTAATTTATAACATCGGACTCTCTCAAAATGTGTTGTTTTTTTATTTTTCCTGTCACATATTGAGCCTGTTTAAAAAGCAGAGTAAAATTATCTGTTTCTCATCGCAAAATATAATATTTACGTTGTTTTTTTTCATCTGATTCCGTACATAACGCTGACGCCAAGCTCGAAATTCGAACGTGTATATACAGTGTTGTATATTGTTGCGGATTTCGCGCCCGCCGGCGTGCTGACGGCCACGTAACTCGAATCGCGGCACGTCGCCCACCGGACGGACAATCCAGTCGTGACCCTCTCGGACTAACGCCGGGAACCAGTCACGGGTGGACCTTTCGGTCTCACCGCGATCGAGCCAATCAGCCCCCGCGTGGGATAGGGTTGCTCGCCGACCCGACCTACCTAAGTACCCACGCGGAGGGTAGACCGGGCGATCGCACCTCGCCGCAGGTCGACTTTGGACACGGGCCACTTAAGCGACCCGTTCCGTACTTATCAGAATAACCGAGCGGTGTTATCGTCGACCTCGACGGTTCGATTAATTATCGGGCGTATTCGGCCCACTACCAACCCTTTACGTGAAGCAAGATGGGGATTCAATGGAGGAAAAGACGAAGCGAAGCGGGAAACAGTTCAACAATAAAGCACATTTATTCGCGGCACACGGGAAGCACACAAATACAATTCCACCAAATGCACACAAAAAAAAGAAAACACAATTCCATTTACACAAAAAGCAAACATAAAAGTGAAAACACAGTGCAGAGCTAATACCGACTACCGAGCACACGGCAACACTTATACAATTCTACTTCACAGACGGCGCCGACAACACATACCCAAAACCAAGGAAAAGAAATACCCTCAAGAATGAGGTAGGCCTGGGGCCGAGACCGGGTCGGGCCTACCCGTCTGGTGATGAGACGCGGAGCGGCGATGGCCCCGCAACCCGCGGGCCTCGTGGACAGTGCCTGGCAGGGGGTGGGAACGGGGCCCCCTTGGTCGCACTATCTCAGCGCGGGGGGAAACAGGAGGGGGTTGCTGATGCTCGGGGTATAGAGGATCTTTATTATATGCGACGAGCGTCTCCACCTCGGCCAGGTCGCGCTGTCGGCCTCCCTCGGGTGCAGCTTCCTGCACGACGCGAGCACCCCCTCGTCTGGTGTCGCCGCCTTTCCACAGCTCCGTCCCCTCCGTTCCGACTCCAACGCACACGACGAGCAGCTCCACCGCCCGCGAAGTCTTGACCCTCTGCTTCCGACTCTCCTCTTCTTGACTCTCCGACTTCTTGACTCTCTCCTTCTTGACTCTCCGATCTCGTTCTCGTTCGTTCCGACTCCTTCTCGTTCTCACCTGCGACTCTCCTCTGACTGACGAACACCGTCCTTTTATCCCCCCGTAACTTCGCCTTTGACCCCCTCCCTTTGACCTTTCACCTCGCTCCCCATTGGCCCGAGAAAAAGTGGGCGTGAAGGCTTTTTGATCCACAAATTTGCATATATCGATCGTTCTGGAGGCGGGGCCAAATCGCCCCTCGCTCACCGATTGGACGGCAAAAAGTGGGCGTGTGTCGTTTTTGATCCGTTTTTGAAGCAGAAAATCCGTGATTTTGTACACGCTGTTCGACGCGCGTTCTGCATGAGTCCAACACCGGTACCCACAGCGGGGCAAGAACGGTGGCGATGCTACGGTTGTGGTGAAGCGGTGGTTGTGGTCGGTGGTTGATGTTGTGGTTGTGATCATGGCGGTTGGTCCAAAATAAAGATAGTAAAAGAAAAACGGCTATCCTGAAGAGTCGCAGCACGCATAAATAACATTTATTCCCACTAGACAACGGGTTTGGGCCTAACTACACATATACTTACCGAGATACCTCACCTAAGGGACCTGAATGGTGGTTTGCGAATTTGGTAACCACAACACTACCCCCTCCCCTTTTTACAGACTCGTCCCGAGTCGTCAAATTTTCGTGTGCCATCATGTGTAGCTTTCCCCTAGTACATTTTACCTACAGATCCCTGAGTGCGACATTCATGGTATTCGTGTCCCCAAAATAAATAACCTGAGGGCTGCGTAACTATCTAAACAAACTCACTCACACGGACGACTTAAATAAAATTGCCGGCGCTAGGACAGACATGCCGGGGGCGCACTCATATGTACAGTACATCTTAACCTTAACTTACAAATTTTACACTAAACCATGGCCCAGGATCAATGAACTCTGCAAAAGAAAAGCAGTTAGCAAGGAGCCAGGCTGCTCGCATGCAGTCTCTGGCTCAAAACAATGCAGGTGACAGGGAACGTGGCTGGCTGCTCACACGCAGTCCAAGGCCTTCCCTTTTGAACTGAACGCAGTGAACCACAACGGTGCATGGGCTGCACAAACGTAGTCTCCGTGCCAGCTCAAGTGGCACACGCAATGAACACAACGAATGGATGGATGACTGGATGGACGCAAACACGGTGCACGGGCCGCCACTGCAGGCCCGTGTTGTAGCTGCCAACAGGGCAGTTCTTGCAGCTTGCAAACTGTTGCTTTCTGATCCTGGCGCACATGGAAATGAACAGGGGGGGGGGCAGAGCAAAATTGAACGGGGCTGGTGAACAGGGGCAGTGGGCATGGCATGGCAAAGGTGATCAGGCAAACACAGCCCGCAGAAGAAGGAGGCCGCTGCAGGCAAACACAGCCGGCAGACGAACTGGCCGGAACAGGCCTTGAAGCACCACAGCTGCAGATGATCCGGCCGGCACAGGCCTTGCAGCAAAACAACAGCTGCCGATGAAGTTGGCCGGCCTCCGCCTTGAAGCAAAACACGGCCAGCCGATGAAGTTGGCCAGCTTTTGCCGTTCAGTGGAGGTTGGTGGAGGGAGTGCGGTGGTGCTGACCACTTGGAAGGCGGGCTCGGACCTACCTACCTGTCTCCCTCCCACCTATCGCCTTTGCCTGTCACTGTACATACCCACTCCCTTAATTTGTCAAACCCCAATTTAGCCCCAACTTTTTTATTTTTTATTTTTACTTCCCCACTATAAATCGTCCCCTAACCCCCTTTATCGTCCTTGTTCGGCTAACCTATCCTGTCACCTAGCCTACTCCCAACCCCTACGTTCCCTTCCCGGAGGGGAACAAGGGAGAGCTAGCGTCCTGTGTCGAGGCCCAACGAAGCCTCAGAATGGCCTCCCCAGAGTTCGGCGATCTATAACCAAAGTGGGTCCAGCGGCCCACAACGACAGCGAGGGGATGGATGGTGCGGAGGGGTACACTTCCTAATCTACCCTAACCATTAACTGTTAAACTACCCCGGGGCTTTCAACAAGCGCCTCGCGCTTAAACTATTGGTTCTAACAACCCAGATTCCCGTCGCCTGTGTTGGTGTCCTCACAATTTCGGGCCTCGCCCCCCAATTTTCTCTCCGTGCCCTCACACGGTCTCCTGGCTGGGACACGTGGCTCCCTTTGGCAGGCACGACCCTCTGCCGAATCTCCCGCTATGGCACCCCCGGGCACTACACTGCCTCCGAGCCTACCAGCTCCCTAACACCAGGGAGTGCCCCCTATGGCACCTCCCCTGAAACGCACACGTGGCAGGCCGGCCTCCCGGGCCCCTTTCCTAGGGTCACCCGTGCCCACTACACTGCCCACGCGGCTAATGGCGCCCCGGGCCCCCGCACCAAGCAGGCGCACCCGTGCCCACTACTCTATCCCGGCCCCCCATGGGCCCATGGCCTACCGCGGCCGACTAGCCTGGTGCCCGGGGTACCCACTCAGCGATACTCACCTTTCGCAGCCACGCTCCCAAGCCCGTCAACAGGGCTCCTGCACCCCTCCAAATGGGTCTCGAGCCTACATTCCCACCAACAGCAAAACGACCTCCGTTTTGTAAATTTGACTAACCCCCTAACTCACTCTACACTGACCCCGGGGGTCCCTTGGGCGGGAGTCACTCCTCCCCCCAATCACTCATCGCACCATGCATTCCCCATTCACTCCACACACACAGACCCGCTGGCCTCACTCACTCACCAAGCACATGCCTCACAACTCACCAACTTTTCAACACACACACCACTGAACTCTGCCATCCTTCTAACTACATCCCCTAACTAACTCGTGCTCCCACGTCGTCCCTTACACTAAAGCACGTTCCTTTTAACACTACGTAGCTAAGCTACGTCCCCACTACACACTCACCAGTCTGTCTCTGTCTCAAATAATCCCTTTTATTTCCCATTTTCCCATCCTAAATCTGGCTACAATCCCTCTAACTAATCCCTTCCACGGACTCCATGAGGACTTACCCCTGCCCCATGAAGTCGGTCTAACTAAGCTAACCCTTCCCCCTAACTAGTTTCCATCCTGTGCCCCGGGCGTAAGGGGGTCTTTCACCCCTCACCCAGGAATCCTGTACACCCGAAAGTGAGGCTTGCTTTTTTTTTTTTTCATGCGCATCACCAGCGCGGCAACTCAGAGTTCGCGCACTTTGCACCTGTCCGTGACGTCATGCAGCTGCACGTGTTCCTCGTCCCTCCTTGGACGGTGCCATCCGGCAGAGATACCCCTCCTGCCGGATTCCAACCCCACGTGCAGCCATGACGTCACCGTGCGCATAAAAAAACCACAAGCCCCACGTCTCGAGGGGTTCCCCACGCGAACACATGTGCTTTGCCCGTTGGAGCTTCACACACACGATCGCGTGGAGAACCCGTCCGGTCCAAATCCATTTACCTGCCTAAACTTTGTCCGTCCGCGGGATCGGCAAATCCACCGCGTGCGTTTCCGGACCGGGACTTCACTCTCGCAAGCGAGCACGTGGTGGTCTCGTGCGTTGCACAGCACGAACCGCGTGCTCACTGCTGGGTGAACCCGGCACGGTCCCCGAAACAACTACAGCCGCTACTCGGCTTTCTTTCCTTACATGTCGTCGTCGTCGCCATTCCACACACGCATACCTGCGTGTTACGACGCACACAGTCCACACCATCACATTCACACGGGGAGACGCGGCTGCGTGCTCCCGCATGCCAACCGACATCTCCCTCTCATACCGCTCTCTCACACACACGGTCTCCCTGGCACACAGCGACCTTGCACACGGCCGTTCACTCACGCGTGCCTCACTACTCACACAAACCATACTACTCACACGTGGTGCTCCATTCACTCGCGCGGGGGCACTCACCCGCGGTGCCTCACCCACACACGCGAGGGCACTCAACCGCTGTGCCTCATCCACACACCGTGCCTCACTCATACACGCGGGGGCACTCACCCGCGGTACCTCACTCATACACACGGCGACACTCACACACGCGGTCTCTTCCACACACGGTTCCTCATCCACACACGGTGCCTCATCCAAACACGGCGTGCTGGGAAGCACGCACTCCAGCACCATCGCCACCACACCACTCACACACGGGGTCGCTTCCACACACGGGGACGCACTCACACCTTGCACCACACACACAGGGACAACCACACTGGGCATTCGTGTCCCCACAAGGGTCTCCGGGGCCTCTATACCCCCCAAGCTCTCCGTGCACCCGTCCACAGCACCCGTCCCCTCAACCTCGCAAAACACGACCGAACTCACCTGGTCGTGACTCGCCTTAAGGGGGCATACTCCCTCCCCTCGTTCCTGGAGGCCATCCAGCTGCTCGCACCGGGTCCCTGCACGCTCCGCGAGCTCACCCCCATTATCCTCCACTACCTCCGTGTGTGTGTGTGCGTCACTTACCCCGTCTTCCTCGTGTAGTCTCTCCTCTATTTTTTCTATCTCCCGCGTCTCTGCCAACTCTTCACCCTTTACCTCCCTTGTCTCAACTATTATTTCCTTTGTCACGGCCTTCATGCCCGCCTGCAGGCATCGGCCCATGTTCTGCGTCTCACCCCGGAACTTTTTCATTTCTTCCTTCATGTTTGCTTCCATTCCGTTTATTTGCTTATTCATTTCGTTTTTCATTTCATTTGTATTTGTATCCATCTTCTCGTTCATGTGTTGTGTATTCGCATCCATCGTCGTTTTCACTTCATTCATTTGCTTGTTCATGTCTTTCATTTCGTTTGTATTTGCATCCATTTTTTCGATCATTTTCGCATTCATCTTTTCGTTCATTGCCGCCAGCATGGCGCATAGCTGGGCCATGTTGGATGCACTCAGCTGAGTCGTTTCGGCAAGGGTTGGGGAAGGGTTTTGGTGGAGAGGGGGGGGGAGGTGTCATACACTGCGGCCGCTGCCGCACCCATTTCAGGTTCTGGGTTTAGTTGGGCGAGTCCGTGTTCCTGCACAATCAACATTTCCTGCACGGGGATTTCATCCTGGACCATGGATCCTACACATTCTACATCCATTTCTAATACCCCCGGCTCCCGCTCGCCTTGAGACGCCATCTTGCTTCTCGTGAAGGGTTAATTTGCTCGCTCGTAATTTGGAGGGAATCGGGGGTCGCTTCTCACCCCTGGACCGATTCCCGTGAATTTCGCTGGAGACAGGAGAGCCTGTTGTCCCGCTCTCCAATACCAGTGCCGCGAGGAGGGCGATGAATTTGTATCGCACGACCTGACACCAGTGTTGCGGATTTCGCGCCCGCCGGCGTGCTGACGGCCACGTAACTCGAATCGCGGCACGTCGCCCACCGGACGGACAATCCAGTCGTGACCCTCTCGGACTAACGCCGGGAACCAGTCACGGGTGGACCTTTCGGTCTCACCGCGATCGAGCCAATCAGCCCCCGCGTGGGATAGGGTTGCTCGCCGAATTCGACCTACCTAAGTACCCACGCGGAGGGTAGACCGGGCGATCGCACCTCGCCGCAGGTCGACTTTGGACACGGGCCACTTAAGCGACCCGTTCCGTACTATCAGAATAACCGAGCGGTGTTATCGTCGACCTCGACGGTTCGATTAATTATCGGGCGTATTCAGCCCACTACCAACCCTTTACGTGAAGCAAGATGGGGATTCAATGGAGGAAAAGACGAAGCGAAGCGGGAAACAGTTCAACAATAAAGCACATTTATTCGCGGCACACGGGAAGCACACAAATACAATTCCACCAAATGCACACAAAAAAAGAAAACACAATTCCATTTACACAAAAAGCAAACATAAAAGTGAAAACACAGTGCAGAGCTAATACCGACTACCGAGCACACGGCAACACTTATACAATTCTACTTCACAGACGGCGCCGACAACACATACCCAAAACCAAGGAAAAGAAATACCCTCAAGAATGAGGTAGGCCTGGGGCCGAGACCGGGTCGGGCCTACCCGTCTGGTGATGAGACGCGGAGCGGCGATGGCCCCGCAACCCGCGGGCCTCGTGGACAGTGCCTGGCAGGGGGTGGGAACGGGGCCCCCTTGGTCGCACTATCTCAGCGCGGGGGGAAACAGGAGGGGGTTGCTGATGCTCGGGGTATAGAGGATCTTTATTATATGCGACGAGCGTCTCCACCTCGGCCAGGTCGCGCTGTCGGCCTCCCTCGGGTGCAGCTTCCTGCACGACGCGAGCACCCCCTCGTCTGGTGTCGCCGCCTTTCCACAGCTCCGTCCCCTCCGTTCCGACTCCAACGCACACGACGAGCAGCTCCACCGCCCGCGAAGTCTTGACCCTCTGCTTCCGACTCTCCTCTTCTTGACTCTCCGACTTCTTGACTCTCCGACTTCTTGACTCTCCGACTTCTTGACTCTCCGACTTCTTGACTCTCCGACCTCGTTCTCGTTCGTTCCGACTCCTTCTCGTTCTCGCCTGCGACTCTCCTCTGACTGACGAACACCGTCCTTTTATCCCCCCGTAACTTCGCCTTTGACCCCCTCCCTTTGACCTTTCACCTCGCTCCCCATTGGCCCGAGAAAAAGTGGGCGTGAAGGCTTTTTGATCCACAAATTTGCATATATCGATCGTTCTGGAGGCGGGGCCAAATCGCCCCTCGCTCACCGATTGGACGGCAAAAAGTGGGCGTGTGTCGTTTTTGATCCGTTTTTGAAGCAGAAAATCCGTGATTTTGTACACGCTGTTCGACGCGCGTTCTGCATGAGTCCAACACCGGTACCCACAGCGGGGCAAGAACGGTGGCGATGCTACGGTTGTGGTGAAGCGGTGGTTGTGGTCGGTGGTTGATGTTGTGGTTGTGATCATGGCGGTTGGTCCAAAATAAAGATAGTAAAAGAAAAACGGCTATCCTGAAGAGTCGCAGCACGCATAAATAACATTTATTCCCACTAGACAACGGGTTTGGGCCTAACTACACATATACTTACCGAGATACCTCACCTAAGGGACCTGAATGGTGGTTTGCGAATTTGGTAACCACAACAATATATTCAATGGAAACTTTAAAACCAGACATGCTGCAGGTCTAAAAATTTAGATTTAGCTCTTTGAATACATGCAGATTAACATAATGGGTTGCATTTCATGTTTCCCTAAACTTTTTTTTTTGCCCTTTGTGTAACAGTATGTGTACCCACTTTGTGAGCCATGCACATAAACAACAAGTGAAGTGTTCGACCAGAGAGAGTAAAACACTGGATCTGTGCTATCGTATGTTCAGCAATGCTTATCACGCTGTTTCCCGTGCTCCGCTCGACTCTTCTGATCTCTCCATGATTTACCTGATACCATCTTACCAACAGAAGCTTAAAACTGCTAAACCGCAGATTTGCATAGTTAAATGCTGGGACTAGGATTCCACTCAACAATTACGAGATTGCTTTGATCGTACTGATTGGGCCTCCTTTGCTGGGTGCCTGTGTTGACTTGCATGAGCACACTGATGTAGTCATGTAATATGTTCATTTTTGCAAAGACCTCTGCACCCCAACCAAGACGTTCAAATCATGGCCAAATGACAAACCATGCCTTAAAAGTGGTCTTCGGGCAAAGCTGAAAGCAAAGGAAGCAGCAAACAAGAGCAGCGATCGAGTTCTGCACAAGAAAGCCAAATACTGTTGTGGCCCGGGGTTCGGTGGCGAGGACGACCACCAGATGGAACAGTCGGGCCGTCTCCCACCAAACACCGGAATTGAAAGATCATAACACTTGGATAACTCCAAAGGCCACGGGTCCCTTAGCGGACCCTGGTCGCCAATATTTCGACAGCATGAGGTAGGGTCCACTCGTCTAGTTCCAATTTACCTAAGTACTCACGCCGTCTAGCTACCCGGGAAACCACACCCTCAGCCGACTCTGTCTGAACCGAGTCGCATGTACCGACTCGGGTGCGGCATACCGAGTGGGAGTTACCAGAGCAGTGCCGGTTCCAATGACAACTTACGGCACATGGCCTCTCTAATTCTCAAAATGCACCGTGCTGGGTCAATGAAAGAAAGTGACAGACCACGAGCTGGTATATTGAACAATTGGGGGGTTTATTTATTGGGGGGGGGGCAGGGGAGCAGAAAGAGCAGAGTTATCCGAATAAAAGCAATGTACAATGAACAAAAGCACTTAATTTCTACTTACAGACGGGGCCCACGGACACACACACACGCACACACACACGAAATGGACCCCGTGGGGTCTTTATTCAGTCCCTCAGCCCAGGAGGGAAAGGCGAGCTGGGGACCAGGGCATTGTCGGGTACCTCTCCACCTTGTGTGGTCACACCGGACTTCAACCACCACGGTGGGACTTGAACCCACGCCTCCAAAATCCACGGGCCCATGACCCTGGCTGCTCGGCCTCCACAACCACAATGAGCCATCGCGAAGGACCGCAGACTATGACAAGACCAAGCCACGGCACCAGACCAGAAGCAATCAGCCACGATGACTGCTCACCACCCGACTGCCGTACTCTGGTCCTGACAACCACTCTACTCTCCTTTATGAGGCGAACACTTCATCTGGCTGGGGTTGAGCCGGCCCTCAGGTAATGAGCCTCCTGATTTGACGGGGCATCTCGGGGAGTGTGTCGGGGCGTCTCGGAGGCCCACCCCCCGAAGAGGCTTTGTAGTAGCTTTCGGCACGCTGGCCTCCAATTGGCCAGAGTGCCTCGGCTCTGCTCACCCTTCACCCATTGCCTGGAGGAAACACTCCATGCCCTTCCTCGGAGCGGAGCCTCGATCTGAAGTGATGGAGGCTCCGCCCACACCTTCAGCCAAAAACACGTGGGCAATGGTGTCGGTGGTTTGAAGAAATGAAGGGGATTTGTTCTAAAAAAAACTAACAATAAAGAAACTTCGCAACGCACACATGTAATTCCCGTTAGACATAGGGGATGGGACCCTAACCATAACACATACTTATCGACATAACGGAACTGCAGGGACTGCTGACTGTCTGTGTACACAAGGTTTCCAAATCCGTAACAATACGATGTGCAGACGGAGACTCACAGGGCAAAAATCAGGGTACAGACAGAAGCTGGAGAACCAGTTCTTAACTAATAATGCTTGAGCTATTTGGCAAGGTCTTCGGAATATTTATCTTTATCAGGAGAAGAATCGTGTCACAAATGTTGAAAACCCCAAGTTTCCCGACAAGTTGAACGAGTTCTTCAACAGCTTTGATCGCCGGAATACCTTGCCTGTTGCCTGTTACACTTCTTTCCCAGTTACTGATTTACTGCTTCATCAGCCCTTTACTATGGAGGAGGCTGAAGTGAGGAAAGTTTTCAGGAAACAGAATATCAGAAAAGCAACCGGTCCTGATTGGTGTTTCTACGGCAACTCTTAAGCATTGTTCACAACAGCTCTCCTCTGTTTTTGCTTGTATTTTCAACAGTTCTTTGCAACAGTCTATAGTGCCTCTTTGTTTCAAATCTTCTATTGTTATTATTATCCCTGTCTTAAAGACATCGAAGATTGCAACGCTCAACGATTATAGACCCGTGGCTCTCACCTCGGTGGTGCTGAAGGTGTTTGAGCGTTTGGTTCTCAAACACCTTAAGTCTATCACCACCTGTGGGCTTGAAGTTGATCCTCTTGAGTTTGCCTATCGGGAAAATCGTTCGGTTGATGATGCTGTGTTGCCTTAGTTCTTAATTTTGTTCTTCATCATGTTGAATTTTCAAATTGTTATGCTCGTATTGTTTTTATTGATTTTAGTTCTGCTTTTAATACCATTGTCCCTCAGAAACTTCTTTAAAAAAAATTTAAATAAATCCAGTCCCTTGGCCTTCCTCCCTCAATTTGCGACTGGATTTTGGATTTTGGATTTTCTCCTTAAGCGATCGCAAACAGTAAAATTAAACAATAAGTTGTCCAAGACTATTGTGTTGAACACTTGTGTCCCACAAGGGAGCGTGTTGTCACCTCTTCTCCATTCCCTCTTCACCAATGATTGGGTGTCTCCTCGTGAAGTTTACCAACAACACGACCATCGAGGGTATTATCATGAATTCTGACGAGTCAGAATACCTTCAGGAAGTTAATGGATTTGTGTCATGGTGCAAACACAACAACCTCGAGCTGAATACTGCTAAGATGAAGGAGATGGTTGTTGACTTTCGTCGGACGAAAAGTTCAGTTGACCCTCTTACCATCAATGGTGAAGTTATTGAAATTGTTGATTGATTTTAAACTTCAAGGTACAACCATTACCAGTCGTTTTAAGTGGCACCACACCACAGATACTATTATTAGGAAAGCTCAGCAGCACCTCCACTTCTTGCAGCAGCTAAAGAGGTTTGGCCTTCGCAGGGAGATTCTCATCTAGTTTTATCGGGCCATTATAGAAAGTGTTTTGATTTTTTTTTTCTCTGTGTGCGTGGTATATCAGCTGATCCCAGCAACAGAAGCTTCGGCTCAAGAGGGTTATGTGCGCTGCTGGTAGGATAGTTGGATTTGTGTTTCCTTCTTTGGATTCAATTTACACAGAGTGTACTGTGAATAGATTGCAGAGTATAGTCTCTGATGCCTCACATACAGTTAACGTCCTGTTTCAGTTTTTGCCATCTGGAAGGCGATACAGGTCACTTAAGTGTCGGACAAATTACTTGAGGAATAGTTGTTTTTTGCCCCTCAGGTAGTTCTTGCCCTGTCCAACTCCGTTACCACATAAACAGTGGTCTTCTGTTTCTACTGATATTTTTTGCGCGGGGGGGGGGGGGGTGGAGAAGAGGGTGAACACGAGGGATTGCGTCATTCTAATTTTGTCAATTTTAACACATTTTGTTGAGCTTGTGATGTTGTGTATTGAATGGTTGTTTTGTTGTTGGTGTTGCTTGAGTTTATTTTGAATTCAGTTTTATCGTCTGATGTATTGTGGTTGACTTTTCTGAGGTGTATGATTGATTGATTTATTGAATGTGTGACCAACACCAAGACATATTCCTTGTGTTTAAATTACACTTGGTGAAATAAAGTCCTTCTATCTTTTACGTCTGCGGTTGCTCAACAACCTGTTGGGCTGCAGAGTTATCCATGAAACGTCGGTCTACAGGACTGGGCATTAGGATCCGGAATCCTAGTTCTTCCCCTCGTGGAAATCCCTGAACAATATATTTACCTATTTGTCTGTCGTCGTCGTCGTCGTCGTCATCAATGCATGTGCAAGCCGGGGCAAAAAAATGGATATCTCAAAAAGTTATGGACGGATTCGGACGAAATTTGGTTGAGAGGATGGGTGTGTGACGAGGACGAAATAATTCCATTTTGATGAAAATCCAAATCCGGATCCAATAATTTTTTTTTGTTTTTAAACTGATTCTTCAACATTGAGAGACAGGGCAACAAACGACATATTGCATGGTATCTGAAAGAGTTGTGGATGAGTTATGCCAAAACTTGGTGGATGAGTTGGTTAGATGACAAGAACAAGCCGATTCGATTGTGGTTCAGATCCAGTCTATCAGTGAGATAAAAATCGTATCTGCTCAGCCTGGTAGAGGTACGCACTCTACTGAGTTTGCATCTTGTTTAGTTGGAGTACAAATCTGGCTGGCTTTATAAATCTATAAATTTAATTTTGGTTTTTCCTTTCCAGTCTTTATTTATGGAATCGGGGGGAATTATATAAGTAAACCAGTCCTCTCGTTTTTTTTTCTTTTCTTTTGGGCATTGCTAAACTGGCAATTTATAAAACCAGGAAAGCAAAATTGAAGGGGAAAAATGCAAATGTGCTTTTTTGCTTTAAAGGTATGGTTTCGGCTCAAGTAAAAATGGAGCAGGCTTATCTTTTGAGCCTGGACATTGTGGGTGATCAGTGGTACACTGATGAGGTTTTGAGTTTCTTTTCCTGATGGAATCTGTTTGTAAAAGTGTAAAGTACTTCCACTTACTTTTTGCATATATGTATTATTCTGTGGTGGTTTTGACATGAACAGACACCCTTGTTTGTATTGCTTTTTGGTTCACAAAAAAAATAAGTTACCACAATATTCGTTATTGTTGTCTTTCTGTATGTCTGTCTGTCTGTCTGTCTGTCCCAAGCATAGCTCCGTGGGTTTTGATCCGATCCTGATAAATTTTTGGTGGGAGGTTTATATCATGATCTAGTCGTGTTTTCCTGAAAATGGGCGTGGTGCGCCCATTATGGGCGGAGCCACGCCCAAAAAACGTGTTTTTAGGGGTTAGCCGATTTCAATTTGCATCTTCTCCAAGGGGGTTTGTCGAATCTGACAGGGGTTTCGGTATTTGGTTAGTCCAATGGCACCTGCATAGCCGCATGGGGCTCGATTTTTCATTTCCATCCCAAGGTCAAGGTCACAAGGTCATGAACTTAGAAAATTTCGATTTTGACATAAAAATCATACGACCACCCAAACTTTGAGAGCTAGGATGACAATATTTTTTTATGCATAATCTTGAGGTCATTCCCCACCTCAAGTCTTGAAACCATTTTGCTCTATCTCGAACACCTTGCCCGTGGTGCCCCCTTCAAGTTTGTTTTTATGCTGATTTCATCAAAGTATGGATAATACGAGGAGTGTGAAATGCCATATAGCCTATATGACATTGTTAACCTCCGCCATTGAAGATCGGAGGTTACTGTTTTCACCCCTTTCTGTTTGTTTGTTTGTTTGTTTGTTTGTGAACAGTATTACGGAAAAAACTCCTCTGGATTTCGACGAAACTTGGGGGGATTAGGTATGGTCCAAGGATCATGCCATTAGATTTTGGACCTGGTACAAAATCCAATATGGCCGCTATGGCGGCCATTTTGAAATAATATTGTTATTTTGTTTTGCATTTCTACACGTTTTAAGTGATTTCCAACCCCCCCCAAAAAAAATTGTTCGAGAAAAAAAAAATTTTTGCAACTTTTTTTCAACAAAATGTCTTTTTTTTTTTTTTTTTTTTTTTTTTTGCATTTCTACATGTTTTAAGTGATTTCCAATAAAAAACATGCCAAAGTTATAATTGTGGCTGATTTTGGAACTTCAGGCGGATATACCCACGTAAAATCAATTTCTGTCTCAAGGAATCTAGTTATGACGAATTAATTGAGGATGTAAAAGTTAAAAGTAAAAGGGAACGTTGCAAACTATAACTCTGAGCACTGTTGACGTCAAATTGAATGAATAGGATATCAGGTTCACTTGAGTGACCTCGCAGTATTGGCGGCGGAGGTTTTGCACTCCACCGAGTGCTCCCCCTCTAGTATTGTTCCTGGAATGTTCCAGAGTAAGTTTTGCACCAAAGGTCATAATCCTTGACCTTTGACCTTTAAAGTTCACAAAGGTCAAATTTTCAAAGTTGTGGGAATTGAACCGGGTTTTCGACCTTCTTCAACAAACTAACTCCAATAAGCTATAGCACGTATCCTGTTTCCTTACTTTAATGTCCACAACATTGTTTTATGACCTTTTAAGGTTATGCAAAGGTCAAATTTTTTAAGTTGTTGAACGAAACCGGGTTTTCGACATTTTGCCGCTAATAACCTGTCACTCGTATCACATCATGTTGATCATTTTTATAACTTGGTCAAACATTATCACATTGTCTCATCCTTGACTTCTGAAACAATCTACATCGTCAAATACCGCTCGTGAACCATCGTGGTCTTCAGACTTGTGTTGAATTTATTTTTGCTGTAAAATCGTTTGGATTTGTTTTTATGGAGTGTGCCTTTTCTGGTGTGTTTTGAAACTTTTATAATAAAAGCATACAAAAGCCTCCGTCTCCGTCTCCGTCTCCGTCTCGCTCTCTCTCCATTTCGCTGAAGGCTGCAGGATATGATGATTGAAGCCCAGACAATGACAGAAGGATCCATGAATGGTGTTGTCTTGCCACCACTGCAATCGGTCAATCTGATGTCAGAAGCTTCTGCATGAAAGTCTTCGCTGCTTGAGGTTGCACAAATTCCTTGATTCATCATTGGATGATGAAGAGAGCCGTGTCATAGCAGTGATGCGAAAAATGCACGTGCCATATGGAAATGCCGAGTCCTATGATCGGACTGAATTTGAACCTGTGCTGTCTATGAATGGCACTTTTGTCGAGAGACATGGACAGACGAACGACACCTTTGCCTTTTGGTTTTCCTAATTGGAGATGGTCCAGATACTTGTTCTGTTCATAAGGGCCACTCATGCGTCTGACAGGGACCTGCAGCTCGCTTTTGACATGATATTGGGCCGAAACGGTCGCAATGCCCATGACATGCCCAGACATGACATGATGTCCTAAATGCCCGTGAAGTTGGTGAATTCTCATTCAGTGACTACGGACATAGTCATTTACTCTGTCCTGAAAAAACACACGCTGAAAACATTCACTTCACAACTGGAAACACCATCTCAAGTGTAACACAATCAAGCAAAGATATCATTTTTCGGTCTGACCTCACTCCGTTCGCACGGCTCCTCATCCTTGATCGGAATCGCCAGTTAGATATGAGAGAAGTTTGATCATGTTCTGTCAATCCGGTTTTGCTTCCTCTTGCGGGTGCAGATGGCAGCATGGTGAAGACAGACAAATCTGTCTTGCTGCATTCGATGGAGAGCAAGGTGGAGGATGTTCCTGTTCTCTCTCTCGTTTCCTAGTGATACAGGTGTAATTACCTGCGACACCGAAGGTGGATGGAGGTTGTGTTTTCACCCCTGTTTGTCCGTCTCTCAGCGCGATATCTCAAACAGTTATCGACTGATTCGGACGAAACTTGGTGCATGAGTTGCTTAGGTGATAAGAACCCTAACCCTAACAAAACGTTACCTGTTCAGCTTGGCGGAGGTATGCGTTCTACCTAGTGCCGCTCCAGTTGTATTAAGATATAATTTGGAAGAAAAAAAAAAACCTAATAATTACTGCTGATTAAAAGTTCACCCTGGCTATCGACACGTTATTGCCCAATTGAAGCTCATTCGTGTTTGAGCCAGGACAATGCTTGGTGTCACCTTTTATTTCTACATGGAAAGTACATGCAAAAGGTGGGTCGGACGACCTCCTCTAATGACGAGTGTACTCGCATCACCTGAGCGTGAGTTCAAGCCGTGCAGGCAGGTGACTCCCCCCCCCCCAAGAAGTCGTTAATGAGCCAGCTTGGTTTTAATGGACGATCCAAATGTGATGCGGTTGTTCTTCTGAGACATTCCATCAGGCATCTCTTTGAATGTAAAAAAAGAGTGTCGGGCTAACAAAGGTTGACTCCAAGCCAGCAAACATTCATCACAGGTGCCAGGGTGTGTGTTGACGGTGCTGCCAAAATGTCACGTTAATACGTTTTGCATAAAATCGTTGACAGCTTTGTCTGGGGGGAGTTATTTTATTTCCTGAAACTTGATCTCATAGTTTTATATCGGCGAACGAGACAAGACAAGAAGCACCTACACAGACTGATCGAAGCTCACGTTGTTGCACTTGAGAGGACAGGTGAGAAACCAAAGTTAAGGTTTGAACTTAAAACTTTAAAAACCTGATCTGTTGAAGAATGGTGTTTGCAAGGTGTTCTCATGGACAGAATCACAATGAGGACTGTCAGGTAGCCAACTTACCTTGTGGACTTCGATGTATGACTTTACCTTCAGCTTTGTGCCTCTGGCATAGTTTGTACTTGTCGTCCTAAGATGCGTGACTTGATGGCACAATGATTCGATACTATACGAAGTGGAAAATGCGCAACAATCAGATCCAGTGTGTCTGTTCAAACTCTTCTTTTTTTAAAAATTATTTAATTTACTATTTTTTTTTACTTGCAGAAAATATTGCATTCACATCAACATGGAGAGAGATTTCTTCTTCATTGTACTGGGCGTTCTACTCGTCGTGTTTGGGACGAGCACGCAGGGAAGTGAGCACCTTCGTGTCGACATTTGGACATTCAAACGTATATCTTTGGCATTTGGTCAAAGATGATAAGAATGGAAGTGTTAAGCGATGTTTTTACTTGTTGCACTACTGGAATATGTTGTTATTGTTGTTGTTCCTGAAACAGATAAGATCCGCAGCAAGTTCCAGCGGATTCCTTCAAATTCGATGCGAGGAGTCGTGGCAAAAGAGACCTTCGAAAGTCTCTCACTTGAGGATTGTGCGGCGGCCTGCCTCGCCGACCGAGTCTTTGAATGCGTGTCCTTTGATTACCAAACGAGCCTGTCAAAGTGCTTGCTGTATGACCAGGTTGCCGAGACTACGGGTGGCCTGCAACACACCGAGGGCACGGACCACTACACCCTCCATAAAGGTGAGAACCCGAATTGGACATCCCTGAAATGCCAAGCGCCGTATCGCATGAGGCTCATGTTCTAATCGAGCATCAACTTGTTCAGCCAATCGATATCAATGTTGTTGTGAAAATGAGGTTTCAGTTTAATTGCTCTTCATTACTTGTTTGTTGTGCTTGGTACAAATTTGTTTTCTCCAAGTTTTTCCATATCTTTGTTTCTGCATCGATCTGGCAGGACAGCCTCGAGGTATGCGCATTTGCGTTTGAGTTCTTATTGACTGTTTCGCAGACGGGGTGAGGGATCCATGTGTGTGCCGTCCCTCGGATGGACGTTAAACCAGCCGTCTGCCACCATGACGTGGTAGATGTTAAAGATCCCACGGTGTACTACCTGAAGAGTAGGCGAGATATCGCCGGCACCCTGAACAAATTCCAAATTCATGCTCTAACATAAAGGGGGCACTGCATCTGCAGCCTTGTGTGCACACGAAAGAATACGAAGTCGTTTTGACGGAGTTAGTAGTTCAGCATTTTCAGGTGTAAGTGCGTACAATTATTATGGAACCGAACAGACCAGGTTAAGCCTGGAGAACATCCGCTCTGAGCTCGGCATGTCGGCGGTTCGATTCCAACCCTGGCCAAATTCTTACCAAAGACTTGAGCAATAGTATGTACTGCTTGCTTGTTTAATGCTAAGCATTTCAAAGGTTAGAGCATGGATGAACCCCATCCATTCGCATCCCTGAGAAGGAGGAAACTTATTGATTGCTCCTCGGATTGCAGAGAGAAAAGTGATGTCTCCAAGATGGTGTCATTGACACCCAGAGTGCCCCAGGAAGTTGCGTCTCTTTCCCTGAGCTCAGGGGCTGTGGTTGTCTTGTGTGTGCGATTTGTGTTGCAGCCTCAGCCGCGCAGAAAAAAAAAAAAAACGTCTTGGATCGTTTTTGTAAAAGTGCACGCGGTTAAGAACATTTGTATATTTTTAAACAAACATCGTTTCATAGAAGTTTAGGCTAGATCTAGCAGTCGCTTCCAAAGTGTTTCGAGCTCAGGCAGCAGAACCTGTCCGTGCTGACTGCTGCGAGCCATTTGAGATACCTGGAAATTCAGTTGCAGTTTCGGGGACTAGTGTCGACCTACGGCACCGCCTCGAGGATGTGCTGAGGAATTTCAGACTAGCACCGCTGAAGTCACAGCAGAGACTGTTCATACTTCGAGTCTTAGATCGTGCATTAAAAATTGCGTGCGGTTAACCATATCCGTTGTATATTTTCAAACAAACATCGTTTCCTAGAAGTTTACGCTGCAGCGAGCAGACAAGGATAAACAGATTCGGTCAAAAATGAAACCTACTACACCCAGGTCCTATTGGTTTCCTGGTAATCACATTGTTGGAGCATGAATCCCATTGGCCAAGTCGGTGGCGGCTGAACGGACAATGACACTGATTGGTCTGGGACCCAGGAAGTTCTGGAAATTGGGCCAGTGCTGTTTATTCGTGGAGTGTTGGTTGCCATTGTTGGTAATGAGAGAGAGACAGAGACAGAGATAGAGACACCTCAAAGTAATAAGGAGGTTTGGGTTAACAAGAAGGGGAAGAGGATTAGAAGAGAACATTTGAAGCTGTGTCAATGGAGCAAGGAGCCAGTTTGACTCACCGATGTGCGATGGGAGTTTTCTTTTTATTCATGGAATTTCTCCAACGACAAAACCTACGGCCAATCAAATTAGGGCAACACAAAGGAAGGTATATGTATTCAACAGAAAGAAGAAAGCTATTTCCATTCCTCTTGAACTGATGTAGGTTATGGTTGAGGGCTAAGCAGGATGCAGGTAAAGAGTTACAAAAGGGATGCAGTTTGGGGAAAGAAACTAGAAGAGTACTTCCTAGTCTTACTCCTCGGGGTAGATACAGTGTATGGATGGGAAGAAACTGCTAAACGTGTCGAGCGACTAAAAGGTGGCTCAGGTGGAACAACCTCATTACATTCCGTGAAACTATTTATAGAAGTGAAGTATAAATATTTTCACTCAAAGAAGCAACGTAGTGGCAGACTGAGAGAGGTTCCCAGGGATGATGCCAACTCCCTGTCCCACCAGAATGGCAGCACGTCACTGGATTCTGTCAAGGAGAGATTGAAAAGCCATACTGGGTATCGATGAGTTAGGAGGTTGTGGGTTTCCAGATGACTCATGAGTTGGTTTGATTAGGGATTCGAAGACTTTACTCATAATGGGTAAAAGATTATATGCGAGTTACCCGCTGAGGATAAAAAAAGAGAAAAAAGGACGTCATGAGGAAGGCAGCTCCGCCGGCAGCATGGATGAAGGAGTAGGCCAAAATGAAACCGACATGAGGCATAGCCACGAGAATTTTACAAATCTCACTCTGATTGGAAACACAGGACGGTGAACAAAGTGTGAAGCTTCGATTCTATAAACAACTACAGGGAATTATGAATGAAATATCTCATTGAGACATTTGCATTACAAGCACAACCCACTCCCTATGGAAGCGTGGAGTAATGCATCGAATCAAGGTCACAACTGGGACAGAGTGGTAAACACCAGTGGCGACCGCTTTGAAAAGGTAATCGTACGTGTTTGTGGTTTATAATATTTTTTTTACTTTCAGTCAGTGTGCCCCACAAGACGCCACAATAAGCTGCTTGTACACGTGAACAGGGCATTTGTCCGAGGAAGAAGAACCCCTTGGGGAGAGGTGGACATTATTAAGTTTGTAATATTACGAGGTAATATATCCTGAAAGGTACGAGGCTTTTCACGATAAACAAGGTCTTTCATGAGCCCCCAAAGAAAGAAATCTTGAGGTGTAAGGTCTGGGGAGCGTGCCGGCCACTCGGTCGGACAGTGGTGGCCGATCCACTTTCTTTCTGGGAAAGTTTTCATCAAGCCACTGACGAACATAACGTCCATAATGAGGTGGAGCTCCATCATGCTGGAAGTAACAGTCCTGATATTGTACCATGGGCCAAAAGAAAGTTTGCAGCATATCCAGGTATATTTCTGCAGTGACAGATCCCTCAAAGAAAAAGGGTCCAATTATCCCTAATGGAGATCTGGCTGCCCAAACTGTCACTCCAGGTAAATTTACCTCTTTCTCAACTGTCACTCTTGGGTTATTTGCAGCCCAGTAGACACAATTGTGTCTGTTAATTGTGCCGTTAAGCTTAAAACATGCCTCATCTGACCACCAGATGTTGTCTGGCATTGTGTCCTCTTCATGAAGTTTAGCTAAGAACTCTTCGCAAGATTGAAGACGGCGGTCGTCATCTCCATCATGAAGGGCATGCAGTAAGCGTGGAATGTAAGGTTTCCATTTTTTCTGGTGAAGGATACGGATAACACTTGATTGGCTCACTTCCAACTCTGCAGATAAACGGCGAGTTGACTTTTGCGGACTTTGTTCCAGTCTTCTGATGGCTTCTTCAGCCTTAGCTACATTCGTTGCCGTTTTCGGACGACCGGACTTCTTTGCAGTGGCGACCGACCCTGTTGCTTCAACTTTCTCGACAATCAATCGTATTGTTGCGGATTCGCGCCCGCCGGCGTGCTGACGGCCACGTAACTCAAATCGCGGCACGTCGCCCACCGGACGGACAATCCAGTCGTGACCCTCTCGGACTAACGCCGGGAACCAGTCACGGGTGGACCTTTCGGTCTCACCGCGATCGAGCCAATCAGCCCCCGCGTGGGATAGGGTTGCTCGCCAAATTCGACCTACCTAAGTACCCACACGGAGGGTAGACCGGGCGATCGCACCTCGCCGCAGGTCGACTTCGGACACGGGCCACTTAAGCGACCCGTTCCGTACTATCGGGATAACCGAGCGGTGTTATTCGTCGACCTCGACGGTTCGATTAATTATCGGGCGTATTCAGCCCACTACCAACCCTTTACGTGAAGCAAGATGAGGGTTCAATGAAAGAAATGACGAAGCGAAGCGGGAAACAGTTCAACACAAAGCACATTTATTCGCGCTGAACGGAAAGCACACATATTCAATTCCACCAAAAGCACATAGAAAAGAAAAACACAATGCAATTTACACAAAAAGCAAATGCGACAATGCAGATCTAATACCGATTACGCGAGCACACGGCAACACTTATACAATTTTACTTCACAGACGGCGCCGACAACACATACCCAAAACCAAGGAAAAGAATACCCTCAAAGATGAGGCGGGCCTGAGGCCGAGACCGGGTCGGGCCTACCCGTCTGGTGATGAGACGCGGAGCGGCGATGGCGCCTCAACTCCGCGGGCCTCGCGGGCAGTGTCTGGTAGGGGGTGGGAAAAGGGGCCCCCTTGGTCGCACTATCTCAGCGCGGGGGGAAACAGGAGGGGGTTGCTGATGCTCGGGGTATAGAGGATTCCTACTCTGCCTCGAGTCCCGCGACGAGCGTCTCCACCTCGGCCAGGTCGCGCTGTCGGCCTCCCTGGGGTGCAGCTCCCTGCACGACGCGAGCACCCCCTCGTCTGCCCTCGCCGCCTCTCCACAGCTCCTCCCCCTCCGCTCCGACTCCAACGCACACGACGACGACCAGCTCCTTCTTGCTCCTTCTTCCCAACTCCACCGCCCGCGAAGTCCTAACTCTCTGTTCACTTGACTGACGAACACGGTCGCTTATATCAGCCCCGTGGCTTCGCTCTCTCATCTTTGACCCCCTCCCTTCGACCTTTCACCTCGCTCCCCATTGGCCCGAGAAAAAGTGGGCGTGAATGCTTTTTGATCCATAAATTTGCATATATCGATCGCCCTCCAACGCCCTGGGGGCGGGGCCAAATCGCTCCTCGCTCACCGATTGGACGGAACAAAAGTGGGCGTGTGTCGTTTTTGATCCGTTTTTGAAGTGGAAAATCCGTGGTTTTGTACACGCTGTTCGGCGCGCGCCCTGCACGAGTCCAACACCGGTACCCACAAGCGGCGCAAGAACGGTGGCGATGCGACGGTTGCGAGGTGTGACGTGAAGCGGCGCCGCGGTGGGTGGTTGATGTTGTGGTTGTAACAATGGCGGTTGGTCCAAATTAAAGATAGTAAAAGAAAAACGGCTATCCTGAAGAGTCGCAGCACGCATAAATGACATGTATTCCTACTAGACAACGGGTTTGGGCCTAACTACACATGTACTTACCGAGATACCTCACCTAAGGGACCTGAATGGTGGTTTGCGAATTTGGTAACCACAACAGTATGTTTCTTCCATAGGGCAGTGGCTTGGGACCCAAGAGGTCCTGAGTTCAATCCCCGTTGGGACACTGAATTAATATATGTATGTATATGTATATATATATATATATATATATATATATATATATGTATATGTATATATATAATGTGTATATATATATATATATATAAATATATATATAAATATATATAAACCAAGTCGAAAACACCAGGGGGTGGACTCAGCCTGCCATCCTTCCGAGGTCGGCGAAATGAGTACCAGTTGTACTGGGCCCGGTGTATGCCCCTGTTAGAATAAGTGTACCATATCCCTGTGTGTCGTAAGAGGCGACCAGGGTTGCGTCTGGAAGGGCATCCGGCGTAAAAACCTATGCCAAATCATTATGCGGACAACAAAACGAATTTCCATACCGGATCGGTCGAGGCCCGGGTTACCAACGACCGCCACCGGTACCGGTGGTCAGCAGGGTACCAGTGGAAATTGTGCTACTGCTGGGCGAAGGAGGAGAAGGAGACGGGGATGGCGAGTCCGGAGGCAGTGGGAGAGGGGGAAGGGTAGAAGTGTGGAGGTGAGAGTTGGAACTCTGAATGTTGGGACGATGACTGGCAAAGGGCGAGAGTTGGCTGATATGATGGAGAGAAGAAAGGTGGACATACTGTGTGTACAAGAGACCAAGTGGATGGGGAGTAAGGCGAGGAGCATTGGAGGTGGTTTCAAACTGTTCTACCATGGTGTGGATGGGAGGAGTAATGGTGTCGGGATAATCCTGAAGGAAGATCATGTCAAGAGGGTATTGGAGGTGAGGAGGGTGTCTGACCGAGTGATGAGTGTGAAGTTGGAAATTGAAGGGGTGATGATGAATGTCATCAGTGCATATGCCCCGCATATGGGGTGTGAGATGGAATATAAAGAAGATTTCTGGAGTGAGTTAGATGAAGTGGTGGAGAGTGTATCCAAGGATGAAAGAGTGGTGATTGGAGCAGATTTCAATGGACATGTTGGGGAAGGGAATAAAGAGGATGAGGAGGTGATGGGGAGGTACGGTCTCAACAAGAGAAATGTGGAAGGGCAAATGGTGGTAGAGTTTGCAAAAAGAATGGAAATGGCAGTGGTAAACACGTATTTCAAGAAGAAGGAGGAACACAGGGTGACGTACAAGAGTGGAGGAAAGTGCACACAGGTGGATTACATCTTAAGTAGGAGATGCAACCTGAAAGAGATTAGTGACTGTAAGGTTGTGGCAGGGGAGAGTGTAGCTCGACAGCATCGATTGGTGGTCTGTAGGATGACTTTAGAGGTGAGGTTGAGGAAGAGAGTGAGGGCTGAACCAAGGACCAGATGGTGGAAGCTGAAGGAGGAAGACTGTTGCGTGAAATTTAGGGAGGAGGTGAGACAGGCATTGGATGGTGGTAAAGATGGGTGGGATGATTGGGCAACTACAGCAGAAGTTGTGAGGGAGATAGCTAGGAAGGTACTTGGTGTGACATCTGGACAGAGGAAGGAAGATAAGGAGACTTGGTGGTGGAATGAGGAAGTACAGGAAAGTATAAGGAAGAAGGGGTTGGCGAAAAAGAAGTGGGATAGTCAGAGAGATGAAGAAAGTCGGCAGGAGTACAAGGAGTGGCGTCGAAAAGCAAAAGGAGAGGTGGCAAAGGCCAAGGAAAAGGCATACGACGAGCTGTATGAGAAGTTGGATACAAAAGAAGGGGAAAAGGATTTATACCGATTGGCAAGACAGAGGGACCGAGCTGGAAGGATGTGCTGCAGGTTCGGGTGATAAAGGACGCAAATGGGAATGTGCTGACGAGCGAGGAGAGTGTGTTGAGAAGGTGGATGGAGTACTTTGAGGAGCTGATGAATGAAGAAAATGAGAGAGAGAGAAGGTTGGAAGAGGTGGAGATAGTGAATCAGGAAGTGGGGTGGATCAGTAAGGATGAAGTGAGGACTGCTATGAAGAAGATGAAAAGTGGAAAGGCGGTTGGCCCAGATGGTATACCAGTGGAGGCATGGAAGTGCTTAGGAGAGATGGCAGTGGGGTTGTTAACCAGATTGTTTAATAAAGTCTTGGAAAGTGAGAGGATGCCGGAGGAGTGGAGATTAAGTGTGCTGGTTCCGATTTTCAAGAATAAGGGTGATGTGCAGAGCTGTGGAAATTACAGAGGGATAAAGTTGTTAAGCCACACCATGAAGTTGTGGGAAAGAGTAGTGGAAGCTCGGTTGAGAGGAGAGGTGACGATCTGTGAGCAGCAATATGGGTTTATGCCAGGAAAGAGCACCAGTGATGCGATGTTTGCTTTGAGAATGTTGATGGAGAAGTATAGGGAAGGCCAGAAAGAGTTACATTGTGTGTTTGTGGATTTAGAGAAAGCTTATGATAGGGTGCCAAGAGAGGAGTTGTGGTATTGTATGAGGAAGTCGGGAGTGGTGGAGAAGTATGTGAGGATCGTGCAGGATATGTATGAGGACAGTGTGACAGCAGTGAGGTGTGCGGTAGGAATGACGGACCGGTTTAAGGTTAAAGTGGGATTGCACCAAGGATCGACTCTGAGCCCTTTCCTGTTTGCAATGGTGATGGACAGGTTGACGGACGAGATCAGACTAGAGTCTCCATGGACCATGATGTTCGCGGATGACATCATGATCTGTAGGGAGAGTAGGGAGCAGGCTGAATCGAGCCTTGAGAGGTGGAGGTACGCACTGGAGAGAAGGGGAATGTTAGTCAGTAGGAGTAAGACGGGGTACATGTGCGTAAATGAGAGGGAGGGTGGTGGTATGGTGCGGTTGCAAGGAGTTGAGGTGGGGAAGGTGGATTGGTTTAAATACTTGGGATCAACTGTCCAAAGTAACGGAGAGTGTGGGAGAGAAGTGAAAAGAGAGGGCAGGCAGGAGGGAATGGGTGGAGAAGAGTTGCAGGAGTGATTTGTGACAGAAGGGTAGCTGCAAGAGTGAAGGGGAAAGTATACAAGACGGTAGTGAGACCAGCTATGTTGTATGGTTTGGAGGCGGTGGCGCTAACAAAAAGACAGGAATCAGAGCTGGAGGAGGCAGAGTTAAAGATGCTGCGATTCTCGTTGGGAGTGACGAGGATGGACAGGATAAGAAATGAGTGTATTAGAGGGACAGCGCAGGTAGGACGGTTTGGAAACAAAGTGAGAGAGGCGAGATTGAGATGGTTTGGACATGTGCACAGGAGGGAAACGGAGTATATCGGGAGAAGGATGTTGAAGATGGAGCTGCCAGGCAGGAGGAGAAGAGGCAGGCCAAAGAAGAGGTTCATGGATGCGGTGAGGGCGGACATGCGGGTGGTTGGAGTGTCAATGGAAGATGTGGAGGATAGAGCGAAATGGAGACAGTTGGTCCGCTGTGGCGACCCCTAACGGGAGCAAGCCGAAAGAAGAAGAAGAACAGTATGTTTCTTCCCTGATGTGGATTAATATCGAATTCCTGTGCCAAACGGCGTGCCACCATCGTTGGTTGTTCGTTACATTTGTAGTAATGTTTCACGGCCACAATGTGTTGATTCATTGAAAGGTAATTCATGGTTTAATTTGGTGCAAATTCAGTAACTTTCCAAACTCGCAGCAATAACCTGCAAAACAAAATCAAAAATAAATAAATTACAAAAATTAATAATCTGCAAGACAATTATTAACAACATGACTTCCCAGAAAGAATCTGACAGCCGAAAAAACAGAAACTGAGCGTGACTTTTGACTCACCCTGTATATTATATATATATATATATATATATATATATATATATATATATATATATATATATATATATATATATATATATATCAGCTTTACCCTTACTGCGTCCTTCCAAAATGATGACAAATGTGTCAGATATTAATGCCCCACCCTGTATATAAAAAAAATACAAGCAAACACCACCCGTTGCTTCAGTGATGGAAATACAAAGAGGAGGGATCAAAAAGGGTGAGGGAGAGAGAGGTGGGGGGAAGGGAAGGCAGTGCAAGGGGAAGGGAAGGGCAATAAAACATGCCCAAATGGCAACATTTTCTTTTTAACTGCCGGGTTCTACATAAAACTGGGCGGGAGCATTTAAAACCTACTTGTATACTGTACCTGCCAAAGGCCTGCCTGCAAGTATGCAGTGACCTTTTCTCCCATCTGGTCGGTTCACTCCAAATCTGATTCATACATGCTACACTCTAGGGAAGCAGTTTTAAATTCAAAATGACACAGTCAATCCTAAATAGTCCCCTTAACAGATGGCTGGGGATGAGGGGGAAGGAGAGTAAGGGAGGAGAAGGAGAGTGAGGGAGGGGAAGGAGAGAGGGAGACATGACTTTTATGTCCTTTTATTACAAAAGTATAAAAGAAAAACCTCTAACAGTAAAACCAAAGACTCACAAAGAGTGTTTAAAGGGGGTTTAGGGGATAAAGCATATAAGGCACCTGAAAGTGGGCAGCCCTGCCAAACACCTCTTTCAATAAAAAAGGGGGGCACAAGTTCATTGTTTATATTGAGTAAAGCAGATATATTCGAAAAACATAAATGTATACATAAGGAGAAGGGCACTCGGTAGAGCGCATACCTCCATGACATAATGCCTGATCCACAAAAACATATCGGGCCCAATACATTTTTGAAATATCGTACTATACAGTACTATATCGGTTTTGGTCTCATCTCTCAATGGTGAAGAATCACTTTTAAAATTAAATAATTCTTGTAACCAGATCCGGATCCGGATCTTCACCAAAATTGAATCAATTTGTCCTTGTCACACACCCAATGTGTCCACCAAGATTCATCCAGATCCGTCCACAACTTTTTGAGATACCCTGCACACAGATAGACAAACAGACAAACAAGCCGGTAGGCGGCGATGAGTCGCCGAGCATGGAAACTATAAGATATAGAGCAAAATGGATGTCATATAGCGGATAGGGAATCACGTTAAGATTATGCATATCAAATCTCATCCAGTTCCATCGACTGATAACTACTCGGTATCCATTTGAATGAAAAGTACCGAAAATGCGTTTGAAATCGGAAATCCCCAAAGTTTGAGGGGGTGCTGTGGGTGAACAAAGATCTAAATCGAAAATCTGGCTCGATTTTTTTGTGCACAATGTATTCCAGATGATTAGTGTGAATTTTCATGACGATCCGACCATAACCCGAGGAGGAGTAGCATTTGGCTCGAAGGCACCTCCAGCTCTCACATACTATCGATTTTTGCACAAATTTACTTTTGACCCCTGACCTAAGCTAAATCGGTCAATATGTCCTGAGGCAAAGTTGTAGTACTCATTGAGTACCATGAACCTGCAAAGGTTCATTCGTATCGATGCACTCACCTGGTCGCTAGGGGGCCTTCAATTTTCGCCAATTTTTGCGCATACCCTAATTGTCGGGGGCGCTGCGGGTAAAGTATTCCATATATCACAAAAACCGGAATATATTTGATAGAGCATCACCTGTAGATCATTCGTGCCAAATTTCATAACCCTACGTGGGATAATTGCTTTCGGAATTTATTTCACGTGAACGGTACCGATTTTGAAGGTTTTTTGGTTGTTGCTTGGGAACCAAAGCGTCCCAAGCAACCATCACAATTTCCAAAGCACTAGGTCATAAGATATACCCACCACCCAAGTTTGGTCAAAATCCGCCCACGTTTACTACCAATTATGCTGATGACAAACGAACAAACATCCAAATAAAAAACCATTGTCACCCGCAGGGTGACCCGTATCTTGCCAAAAGGTGACCACGTGTGCCTTCTTTAAGGTCACACTGAGGTGAACAGAGCTGCTATCCACCAGGAGCGACTCCTTGAGGAATATCTGCCTACGAGAGATTCCGATGAGAATCGTTCTACAGAGTAACCGTGAAAAATATTCGTTTGCCTCATAACGTCACCAAATGACGTCATAATGTCTCAAGCTTGACATATCTAGAAAGGACTCATCGAGGTGTTCAATTTGAGGTCCTACACGATATGGTTCCTAAAACTTGAAAATTTGACCTTGGGGTCAAATATGTTTGACCTGAGGCGCGAACCATGAAGGTCAAGGCCAATCACCACCAAAAACTAATCATCTGAGCGCCAGACCATGAACTATTTTCCCATGAAGTTTGAAGACGATTCGATCAAAATTACTCAAAAAATAAGGGTTTCGTCGACTCCCCTGATTTGCGACAAAGTGACCTTGACCTTTGACCTTGACCTTCAAAATTTTATGCGCTGAAAGGGACCTCTATAGGCCTCTGATATGCGAAGTTACAAAAATTTCCAATGATAACTGTGCTCTGCAGAATTTTTTACACGTGATTGCAGACAAACAAACAAAAAAAAACATACAAGCTGACTAACATATCTTGCAAAAACTTCGTTTTGGCAAGATAACAAACAGACAGAATTACTGACAATAAGGGTCACCTATTTCGGCGACCCAACAAACAGAGAGGGGTGAATTTCCTTTTCCAAACGAGCCTTCGTTCTACATTCCTCTTGTGTTGTTAGGAAACAAAAATTTTGGCAAAAATCCCTAAATTGTGTCTTAGTATTATCCCACCAAAATCGTTGATCTGTAAACTGATGCTTTTGATTTACAAAACAGACCACACATCTTCAAACGAGGCCCTAAAAGCGGGGTTTTCTATCATGGTGACATTTAGTTTCCAGAATGGATGACGATTCAAAGACGACTGTGACCCACAACCCTAACCATTAAGCCAACACCAGGCTATATGTATGTATGTATCTATATATATATATATATATATATATATATATATATATATATATATATATATATATATATATATATATATATATATATAATGTTGCCAGCCGGGGACCGGTGGCGAGAACGACCGCTAGGTGGGGGAAGTTACGTTGTCTCCCACCAGACTCCCGGAATTGTAGGCCGTCCCTCTCGGATAACTCCGTGAGGCGGCGGGTCGCTTAACCGACCGTGGACGTCAATACCTCCACGTGTAGCGTAGGGTCTTTTTGTCTAGAACCAATTTACCGAATTAACCACGCGGTGTTGTCTACCGGGGAACCACGCCCTCGGCACGTCGTGCTCGAACTGGGTCACTCTACCGACTGCGGTAGTGCTCCAACTACCGACTACCAACTCCGGTTCGGGTGCAGTCGAGCGGAACTGCCAAAGCCGTGCCGGCTTGGATGAGCAGATTAACGGGAACAAAGACCCGGTTAAAACTCAGATCCAAACCATGCTGGACCAATGAAAGAAAGGACGGAAACGAACTGGGAACATTTCTACAATTGTTTAATTTACAGCAAGAAGGACACAGAGCAAGCTTATTGCGGATATACAGGAGATTTACAATGATCAAAAAGACTTATGCAGTTGCACTTAGCAGACGGCGCCACACACAGACAAAAATAAAACCCAGGTGAATTCCAAGGAACCTCGCAGCCAGGGAGAGAGACGAGCTGGGGTCGCGGCTCAGCTGGGTACCTACATGTTGGAGTACCTACAGCTGGGTACCTACACGGAGGGTTGCTCCGTGGTGTGGCACCTGCCAATGGTCATGCAGCTCGGCCTGCAGTCACACGCGTGGGGCTCATGTCCGCGGAGGAACCCGAGCGGAGGAGAGCGGAGTCCCAGGGTGGGGATCAGGGTCGCGGACAGGACCCAGCGAGAGACCCGGTCGAGGTCGGGTGTCCTCGGTCATTATCGGAATCGACCAGACGGATCGCTCCACCAACGAAGAACAGCCATGCACCGCCACCCACAGACTCGTGAAAAAGCTCTCAGTCTGTCAATCCTCATCGCACATCGAACTCAAGACTTCAGCAAAACTCCAACGAACGCCCCAGCGGATGCAGAACTGAACTGAGCCTTTTTGACTGAACTCCCCAAGCGCGCGTCTCAGAGTCCATCGACCTCCCTCAGCGGGGCGGGGCCTTGGTCAAAACTGACGTCACTGTCCGCCCTGATTGGACGGGGCTCCCGTGGGTCTGCCCTTTCTGGGCGGGGCCTCGGCTAGGCACCGGTGAGGCCCGCTCACTCCACGCGTGTTTGGGGAAGGTGAATGACGGTGCAGCCACACTGCGTACATTTGGGGAAGCCGAGAAGGAACTGGAACAGCGAACGTGGAGATTTCGCCTTGGAAAAACGAGTCTCTATAGATAGCGGGGGGACAGTGGTACGCTGTGGCCAGCGAACCGAGGCTGCGAGCGCTAGGAAGGTACCGTGGTTCCATAAGAGGGGAAATAAAATGATTTAATAACCTAACGAAAAAAACATTGCAACGCACCCCTTCAATTTCCCACTAAACACGAGGAGGGGTTCTGTCTACACATATACTTAACGGCATAACTAACTTCGGGGCACCTGTATGTTGTATGCATCCGGTTCCGAGAACCGTAACAATATATATATATATATATATATATATATATATATATATATATATATATATATATATATATATATATATATATATATATATATACAGCTCTGGAAAAAAATTAAGAGACCAATACAAAATTATCAGTTTTTCTGGTTTTACCACTTATAGGTATGTGTTTAAGTAAAATGAACATTTTTGTTTTATTCTATAAACTCCTGACAACATTTCTCCCAAATTCCGAATAAAAATATTGTCATTTAGAGCATTTATTTGCAGACAATGACAATTGGTTAAAATAACAACAAAGATTCAGTATTTTCAGACCTCAAATAATACAAACAAAACAAGTTCATATTCATTTTTAAACAACACAATACTAATGTTTTAACTTAGGAAGAGTTCAGAAATCAATGTTTTGTGGAATAACCCTGATTTTCAATCACAGCTTTCATGCGTCTTGGCATGCTCTCCACCAGTCCTTCACATTGCTGTTGGGTGACTTTATGCCACTCCTGGCACAAAAATTCAAGCAGCTCAGCTTTGTTTGATGGCTTGTGACCATCCATCTTCCTCTTGATCACATTCCAGAGGTTTTCAATGGGGTTCAGGTCTGGAGATTGGGCTGGCCATGACAGGGTCTTGATCTGATTGTCCTTCATCCATGCCTTGATTGACCTGGCTGTGTGGCCTGGAGCATTGTCCTGCTGGAAAAACCAATCCCCAGAGTTGGGGAACGTTGTCAGAGCAGAAGGAAGTAAGTGTTCTTCCAGGACAACCTTGTACGTGGCTTGATTAATGAGTCCTTCACAAAGACAAATCTGCCCGATTCCAGCCTTGCTGAAGCACCCCCAGATCATCACCGATCCTCCACCAAATTTCATAGTGGGTGCGAGACACTGTGGCTTGTAGGCCTCTCCAGGTCTCCGTCTAACCATTAGACAACCAGGTGTTGGGCAAAGCTGAAAATTGGACTCATCAGAGAAGATGACCTTACTCCAGTCCTCTACGGTCCAATCCTTATGGTCATTTGCAAACCTCAACCTGGCTCTTCTTTGCTTCTCGTTGATGAAGGGTTTTTTTCCAGCTTTGCACGACTTCAACCCTGCCCCTAGGAACCTGTTTCAAAGTGTCCTCGCCGTGCACTTCACCCCAGCTGCCGTTTGCCATTGTTTTTGTAGGTCACTTGATGTCATCCTACGGTTGGTGAGTGACATTCGAATGAGTTGGCGGTCATCCCGGTCAGTGGAAAGTCGTTTTCGCCCTCTGCCACTCTGTAGCTTTGTTATCCCCAATGTCTCCTGCTTGACCTTGTTCTTATGAATCGCCGTCTTTGAAATTTTAAGCATGGAAGCAACGTGATTCTCACTGTATCCCTCTGCCAGTAAAGCCAGAATTGAACCCTTCTTTTCCTCACTCAAAACTTTTCTTTTCAACTCTTTTGGCATGGTCAATAGTTTTTTTTTTGATTCCAATTACTTTTGAGGTATTACTAGCACTGTTTGTGCCATCCAGCTGGTCCTATTGCAAGAGGATAGTGATGACCACAGCAGTGGTTTTTATACTTTTCTTTGTTAAATAAGATTCGGTTCAGGTGATCACCCAATCGGTACCTCACTAAGTAGAATGAGGTGTGCCTGTGTTGGAATTCAACAGACACTGGAATGGAATGGCTGGCATACATGTAGAGATGCTGATTTAAATTTTTTTTGGAGTGGTCTCTTATTTTTTTTTCCAGAGCTATATATATATATATATATATATATATATATATATATATATATATATATATATATATATATATATATATATATTATAACACCGTACGGAATTTACAGTTTTCTCCCAGACAAGTACGTCGAGAGAGTGCATTGGCATTCCCATGGGCCTTCCCGGCTCGATGGGTCACACTGAAATCGTACTGCTGCAACTTTTCCAACCACCTTGCAATTTGGCCGTTGGGTTCCTTGAACCGTAAGAGCCATTGCAAGGAGGAATAGTCAGTTCGAACCGAAAACTTCCGCCCGTACAATTACGGGTGGAAATGGTTCATGGCAGACAGCATAGCCAATAACTATTTGCGAGTGACGCAATAATTTCACTCAGGCCTGCTCATGGCCCGACTGTAATACACAATCGCCCTTTCCTCGCCCTCCTGCGTCTGAGACAAAACTGCACCAAATCCTTCCTGGCTCACATCCGTGTCCAGGGTAAAGGTCCCGTTATCAGTGGGGAATGCTAGAACGGGTGTAGATGTTAAACACCCCTTCAATTTGAGGAAGGCATCATTGCACTCCTGTGTCCAATGAAATCTCGTCCCCTTCTCCTTAAGCCGGTGAAGGGGCCTGGCTATCTCTGCAAAGTTTGCCACAAAGCACCAGTAATAGGAGCAGGGTCCAAAAAAACCCCGCACCTCCTTGATGTTACAAGGTACAGGCCCGCTCCTCTACCGCCTTGACTTTATCTGGGTCAGTTTTCACCCCCTTGCGACCGATCACGTGATTGAGATAGGCCACTTCCTTTGCAAACAAGGTACATTTTTCTCGGCTCAACTTTAACCCTACCTGTCTGAGGCACCCAGACACTTGATTCAAATTAGCTATGGCCTGGGGAAATGTTTTTAATGTGCACCAGGACGTCATCCAGGTACACCAGGCATGATTGCCATGGTATGCCACCCAGTACACGCTCCATCAAGCGTTCAAAGGTGGTGGGGGCGTTACACAAACCAAACGGCATCACAGTGAACTGATATAGTCCCTTCCCTGTGCAAAATGCTCTTTTCTCCTTCCCTGTCTTGTCCATCTCCACCTGTCAACACCCACTCTTGAGGTCCAAAGTTGAGAACCTATTTGAGCCTCGAGGGCATCGAGGGTATCGTCAATTCTCGGTAGGGGATAGGAGTCTTTGGGTGTCACGTTGTTTTGCTAGCGATAGTCCATGCAGAAACGCGTGGTCCCATCTTGTTTTCTAACCAACACAACAGATGACATCCAAGGACTTTCCGAGGACTCAATGACACCTGCACTCAGCATCTTTTCTACCTGCTCATCAGCTTCCTCCCTCTTGCTCTAAATGAGCCGTCGGGTGGTCTGACGAATAGTCTGGGCCTCACTGGTGTGGATCTGATGTTTCACCAGGCTTGTACATCCAATGTCCTCGGGAGACAAAGAGAAGATTCCCAAATGCTGGTTAATTAGTTTGTGAAAAGCCTCGCATTGGGCTTCCTCCAAATCTGCACTACTCCAGTTTACCATCTCACAAATGGGATCGGGCCAATTCCTATCACATTCTGGAGACTCCATACGGGGTCGATATAGCCAAATGTTCTCGTCCCTCACCTCTGCGACATTAATAAGTGGGGTGCAGTCTGCCACCTTCGTGCCCTGTCCTATAGTGTGTGGTTCTGTACTAATATTAATTACCCTGGCGGCCACCACAGGCCCATCAGTATTTACAAGGGTACGGCCCATGACTAAGCCCGGGATTGGTTGCCCCACCAGCTGCTCGACCAGACCACATGGTTCCCGCCAGGTTGGGTGAGCCCGCCATCATGCTGGGACAATCACCTCGACACCCAGTGGAATGGTCACTGGATTGGGAGCCTCCAGCTCCACCTTCTCGTCCTTGCTCACACCCCCTAGTGGCAGCTCTTTGAAACCCACCTGCGTGATACCCTGGGCCAGATCGATTTTACATTTGCTGGCGATTAACAAATCCAATTCAATCAGACATGGGTCGCTCACCTCCGCCACCCAAACCTCGACTCTCTTCCTTAACGAATCAAACTTAAGGGTCACAAAACCCCACCCTATGATGGGAGCCATTGCCCCGATAGCCAGCTGCAGGCTATCATTTTCCAGACGGTGGATATCATCCCAGCCGTCTATGATCGAATCGAGGATCACAGGGCTAATGATCGTGGTGTTTGCTCCTGTGACCACCACGGCATCCACCCGTACTCCGGGAATTTTACACCTAATTGTTAAACAACCAATGCCAATTTGGCCACAAGTGGGTTTTTTTTTTTTGTATACCTTGTCGAGGCTCGTGTGAGAGCCAACACACAAGTCACAGCAAGGGGGCATGAGACAAGAGGGGTGGGAGTGGAAGGGACAAAACAGTGGGGAACAGACACATTAGGTGAACTGTGCAAGGGAGAGGGATGGGGATGGGACGGGGAACATGGCGAAGAGAAGATGGACATTACAGGGACTTTGAGGAAGGAAAGCAGGGGAATTGAAGGAAGTGGGCTTGGGTGGATTATTGGGGGTAGAAAAGATGGAGGATTTGGATGGGGGATGATAAGAGGTGGTGGTGAACAGCTGTTTTGAAGGCCTGGAGGGAAGAATGGGATTGAATAGAGTAAGGAAGTTTATTCCAAAGGCGGGAAAAAAGAGGAATGAAAGAATGAAGGTGAGCAGTGATTCGTGATTTTGGTAGTTTTACCAGAAGGGGGTTGTTGGCGGACCTTGAGCGCCCTGTGGAAATGTGGTGGGGACAAATCGCAGAGAGAGCAGGGGGGGCAAGGCTGGAGAGGAGTCGGTAGAAGACAGAAAGACCACCGACCAACCTGCGGTGATTGAGTGAGAGGCCCAAAGACTCAGCATCATTTTGGGAGATGCCGATGATCACACACACGAAATGGTGGCTGAGGCCTTTAATCACGAGCTCCAGCTCGGAGGACAGGTGAGCTGAAACTCAGAGCTTGACTCGAACCTTTCCACCTCGTGTGGTCTTCAACTTGTCCGGACCCGGGCTCCAGCGAGAACGAGCTGGATCCAATCGCCGCGATCCTTCCCGAGCTTCCGCGAATCCTCCCGCGCTTCTCAACACGTGCCGGTGAGACGAGGCGCCGATCCTTCCTGTCGATCGTCGCTTCCCCGAGGATCCAACTCCAAGAAGAGGCCGATGCGTCGCACCAAGCCGGTAAACAAAATGGAGAACGAAAAGCTCCACGAACCAAGAGGAAGAGGAAGAAGAGGAAGAAGCCTCCACTCGCAGCTCGAGCCGAACAACTGGCTCAAGTTCCTTCCAAAACAAAGCAGCAGCCGAAGCTCACTGAGCCAGCCGAAGCAAAAAGCTTCCGAAGGCCTCAAGCCAAGCAGGACCCGATGGCCTGCTGAACGACTGCTCTCTCCGAAGCAAAAAAGCTTACTAACTCCCACGGGACTCGGCACATGAACTCTGCACACGGGACTGAGAACGGGACTCTTCACGAATTCTGCCACGGGACTCCCACGAACTCAGCCCTTCCACAGGCCTCCCACGGGACTCTTTTTGAACAAAGAAAAGATGTCCTCTTTATCCTTTGCACCCCCTCCCCCGCACCCGGCGTGACTCATGCCCTCGTGATCCACCCCCCCCCCCCCCCGCTCAACCACGGGTGGGAGGGAGTTGTTGACGTCACCGCAGGGTTCTTCTTCCTCTTCGCAGAAGAGGGGGAGGGATGTCTCCATTGTTCGCTCCCTAACTATTAAATCGATCCGCAGCGCATCTAATCGATCTCTGAACATTTAAACAATGAAAGGTGAGCAATCGAGGGAACATGCACTTATCGACAGAGCTGACTAAGGGAACCTGTATGTTGTGTGCAATTCAATTCCAAATTCGTAACAGTATGTAACCCTTTCATTGCTGTAATAGTGCATACTGGACTTTCAATGTCAAATTATTACAGGATGTACAGTTTGAAAATGCCTTCAGACTGGTATGGAAGAAGTTAGAAAAACAAAAGTGTTTCTATCCTAATACTCGACAGTGGTGGGACTGTACAAAATCCCAAATTCGGATTTTCTGTCAACAATATTGCTCACATGCCACCAGTAATGCATCTGGGTTGATATGTGCTCTCAAAGAAGATGTACTGAAAATATGAGCAAGAAGCTGGAACATCCAGTGGAAGTGATCACTATCAGCAGTTGGTGGTAAAAAAAGACCCTCCTGGCTGAACTAGTCAAGGAGCGTGTGGCTAGAGCAATGGTTCATCTTCGGATGAGCATAATTCAACTGGCGACTCCAAATAAGGAATTCTTCAACCTTGAGAATGTCGTCAAGATCTCTCGGCAGATTCACAGTTTACACTCTCCGAAGTGTGTTCTGACTTGCCAGAGTGACATTAAACACTCGATGCAGGATTTCTACTCAAATCTGTTTACACCGAGAACTGTGGACAAAACGATTATAAATGAGGTGATTGAACTTCTCCCATCCCTTTCTCAAGAACAGCAACAACAACTCGAATGTGACATTTCATTTGAGGAGCTCACTGCGGCATCAAAACTGCTTGAGGACGGCAAAGCCCCCAGACTTGATGGACTTCCTGGTGAATTCTACAAAGCTTTTTGGAACATTCTGGGTCCTGCACTAATGGAGACCCTGCTTGAAAGCCTAGATCAGGGTGAATTACCCCTGAGCTGCAGGAGAGCGGTTTTGTGTCTCCTCCCAAAGAAAGGGGATTTGCAGCAGATTACAAACTGGTGGCCTGTGTCATTGCTCAACACTGATTATAAGATTGTGTCAAAAGTGCTTGCAATGCGTCTGAAAAAATGTCATCTCTCTCCTGATTGGAAATGACCAAACGTATTGCATACCTGAACGATCCATCTACGACAGTATTTTTTTGGTTCGAGATTTAATTGCCATCGGTCAAACCGTGCCTCGTGGTTTTGGGTTGTTACTCCTGGATCACGAAAAAGTCTTTGACAGCGTGGATCATTCGTTCTTATTTGCGGTCCTTACTGGAGCAGGTTTTGGGGAAAAATTCATATCTTGCATAAAACTTTTGGACAGAAATGCATCATGCCTGCTGAAAGTAAATAATAGTTTGTGTCATCCCTTTCCTTTTCAGCGTGGTATCTTTCAGGGTTGTCCACTGTCAGGCATGTTGTATACACTTTTGGTTGAACTCTTACTGGCTCTCCTTCGCACCTCATTGTCTGGGTTATCCTTGTCAAACAGTTGGAACATTGTTACTTCAGCTTATGCAGATGATCTGTGTGTTGTGGTCAAAAACCCAAAAGATGTCAGTGAGCTATCCTGTTGTCTTGCCAAATTTGAACTTGCCTCATCAGCTAGAGTAAATTGGAACAAGAGTGTAGCTCTGGCTATACCCAAATACACTCTCATCACACTCCTCATGTGCACTTCTCCCAACTCTTCCATGAGGAATGTTATGGAAAACGGATGGGTTTAAATACTTCGGAATCCATTTGGGAACTACGACCAATATGCAAAGGAATTGGGATGAGTTCCTAGATAACATTAAGTAGAAACTATCAAGGTGGAAAGGAATGCTCCAGTTCTCGTCACTTAATCATTAATAACCATTAACGTAACGATCATTAATAACCTGATACTTCCAACCGTATGGCACAAGGTCATCGCACTCCAGCCTCCTCAAGCTGTGATCACAAGCATTCAGAAAACTCTGATTGATTTTTTTTCTGGGGAGGCCACCACTGGCTCAAACCAGATGTATTGTGCGGGCCACGAATGTCTGGTGGCCAAACCTTGGTGCACATCCCGAGTCGAAGAATGGCTTTTCGACTCCTGGTAATAAAACGTCTATTATATGGTGAAGTAGTGTCCTGGCGTCCTCCCACCAATACCTTACTTCGGCAAACAGGTGGTTTGGACTATGACCGGGAACTCTTCCACATAGACCTAAAGTAGGTCGCTGGAGCTCAGCTCCCTGCGTTTCATCAATCTCTTCTGAATGCTTGGCAAGCTCTTGGAGTTGAGCAGCTAGAGATCTCCTATGATGCCAGGAAATTTGTGCATGAGCCACTATTCTAAAACTTATTATTTGCTGGAATATCTACCAGCCGATCCTTCATAAAGTACTTTACAAATAGTGAAATAAATAAAGTGCGAGATCTTATGGAGCCTTCCGTGAAACGATGGTTGCCTGCTGGCTCGGTTTCTAAAAAAGTTGGATTGCATTCAATGAGAGTAGTGGGTGAGGTCATGAGGATAGTAACCAGACTTTTCTACATTTAAATATTGGGTGGAATGGGTTAAGTGAAGAAGTAGATTTTCGCCAAAATTTTCCTGAACTTTCAGTCACTGCCCAAAATCAGCATGACGTGGTCTCTTCAAACAGTGACGAGTCTGGTGTGTTCCACGTCATGGGGAAAAAATAATATATGGGATTTGTCGAGAAGTGTGTTTACCGGGCTGTACGGCACCGTTAAGAAACCATTGGAAAGAGACTTTACCTGCAGGAGCTTTCCTTACTCCCAATTGGAAGGTGATGTATAGATCTCCGACCGTTGGTCGCACGGGAGGCTTAAATTGGAGACTGGTCCATCAGGCCCTGGCCACACAGGTTTTACTCCAGAAGTTTAACCCCTCTGTGTCTAATTCATGCCCCTTTTGTATGAGTATCGAAAATCTGAATCATGCGTTTATTGAGTGAAGAGTTTGTCGCCTCTGTTTCTGTACCTGAGTCGCATTTTTTGTAAATTTAAAATTATTTTTCCCTTCCAATCTTTATTTATGGGCTCACTCGCAACACCGCAAACAAATCTATGGTTTTTCTTTTGACTTTTTTTATTTGGAATTGCTAAGCCTGCAATGAATAAGACCAGAAAAACCAGATTGGTGAATAATAAAAATGAAAATGCACTTTTTTGTTTCGAAGGCATGGTGTCTGCTCGTATAAAACTAGAACATGCATATCATGTGAACATGGGTAGTCTTCCTGTGTTTGAAGACTTATGGTGCAATGGTGGTGTCTTGTGTAAATGTGTTGAGAATGAAGTTCACATTTTTTTGTGAGTTGCAACAATATTATTGATCCTTGAACTTTCATTGTCTTTCTGACTCTGCTTGAGCACTTGTACTTAAAGAATGGCACTTGATTCTCATGTGTTGATGCTTTTATGAACCTCAGGCAAATGGTGCCTCAAGATTTTTTCTTTGTTTAAATTTGCCTTACAAAATGTTTTATACTTTTATAATAAAAGTCAAAAAAAGTCTCTCTCTCTCTCTCTCTCTCTCTCTCTCTCTCTCTCTCTCTCTCTCTCTCTCTCTCTCTCTCTCTCTCTCTCTCTCTCTCTCTCTCTCTCTCTCTCTCTCTCTCTCTCTCTCTCTCTCTGTCTCTGTCTCTGTCTCTGTCTCTGTCTCTGTCTCTGTGTCTGTCTCTGTCTCTGTCTCTGTCTCTGTCTCTGTCTCTGTCTCTGTGTCTGTGTCTGTGTCTGTCTCTGTCTCTGTCTCTGTCTCTCTCTCTCTCTGTCTCTCTCTGTCTCTCTCTGTCTCTCTCTGTCTCTCTCTGTCTCTCTCTGTCTCTCTCTGTCTCTCTCTGTCTCTCTCTGTCTGTCTCTCTCTGTCTCTCTCTCTGTCTCACACTCCTTCCCGCAGTATATAGCAACGCTTCATGAGGTGCCGCTCTCCCCACCTCCACCCCACTTTCTCGCTCTTCTCCCCTTCCTAGCTTCCCCTTCTTCACCCACTCCTCGCTTTCCCTCCTCTCCCCCTCCCTCCGTCCTCTCTACCTCCCCTCCTCCCTCTCTTTCCCTTTCTCTTTCTTCACCCCCCCCCCCCCCTCCCCTTCACATCACTGTGAGTGAAGCAATGGGTTTTATTTGCTCGTATATGTGTATATATATATATATATATATATATATATATATATATATATATATATATATATATATATATATATATATATATATATATTGTTGTGGTTACCAAATTCACAAACCACCATTCAGGTCCCTTAGGTGAGGTATCTCGGTAAGTACATGTGTAGTTAGGCCCAAACCCGTTGTCTAGTGGGAATACATGTCATTTATGCGTGCTGCGACTCTTCAGGATAGCCGTTTTTCTTTTACTATCTTTAATTTGGACCAACCGCCATTGTTCCAACCACAACATCAACCACCCACCGCGGCGCCGCTTCACGTCACACCTCGCAACCGTCGCATCGCCACCGTTCTTGCGCCGCTTGTGGGTACCGGTGTTGGACTCGTGCAGGGCGCGCGCCGAACAGCGTGTACAAAACCACGGATTTTCCACTTCAAAAACGGATCAAAAACGACACACGCCCACTTTTGTTCCGTCCAATCAGTGAGCGAGGGGCGATTTGGCCCCGCCCCCAGGGCGTTGGAGGGCGATCGATATATGCAAATTTATGGATCAAAAAGCATTCACGCCCACTTTTTCTCGGGCCAATGGGGAGCGAGGTGAAAGGTCGAAGGGAGGGGGTCAAAGATGAGAGAGCGAAGCCACGGGGCTTATATAAGCGACCGCGTTCGTCAGTCAAGGGGGACAGAGAGTTAAGACTTCGCGGGCGGTGGAGTTGGGAAGAAGAAGCCAGAAGGAGTTGGTCGTCGTCGTGTGCGTTGGAGTCGGAGCGGAGGGGACGGAGCTGTGGAGAGGCGGCGAGGGCAGACGAGGGGGTGCTCGCGTCGTGCAGGGAGCTGCACACCAGGGAGGCCGACGGCGCGACCTGGCCGAGGTGGAGACGCTCGTCGCGGGACTCGAGGCAGAGTAGGAATCCTCTATACCCCGAGCATCAGCAACCCCCTCCTGTTTCCCCCCGCGCTGAGATAGTGCGACCAAGGGGGCCCCTTTCCCACCCCCTACCAGACACTGCCCGCGAGGCCCGCGGAGTTGAGGCACCATCGCGCTCCGCGTCTCATCACCAGACGGGTAGGCCCGACCCGGTCTCGGCCTCAGGCCCGCCTCATCTTTGAGGGTGTTCTTTTCCTTGGTTTTGGGTATGTGTTGTCGGCGCCGTCTGTGAAGTAAAATTGTATAAGTGTTGCCGTGTGCTCGCGTAATCGGTATTAGATCTGCATTGTCACATTTGCTTTTTGTGTAAATTGCATTGTGTTTCTTTTCCTTTTTTATGTGCTTTTGGTGGAATTGAATATGTGTGCTTTCCGTTCATCGCGAATAAATGTGCTTTGTGTTGAACTGTTTCCCGCTTCGCTTCGTCATTTCTTTCATTGAATCCTCATCTTGCTTCACGTAAAGGGTTGGTAGTGGGCTGAATACGCCCGATAATTAATCGAACCGTCGAGGCCGACGATAACACCGCTCGGTTATCCCGATAGTACGGAACGGGTCGCTGAAGTGGCCCGTGTCCGAAGTCGACCTGCGGTGAGGTGCGATCGCCCGGTCTACCCTCCGTGTGGGTACTTAGGTAGGTCGAATTTGGCGAGCAACCCTATCCCACGCGGGGGCTGATTGGCTCGATCGCGGTGAGACCGAAAGGTCCACCCGTGACTGGTTCCCGGCGTTAGTCCGAGAGGGTCACGACTGGATTGTCCGTCCGGTGGGCGACGTTCCGCGATTCGATTTACGTGGCCGTCGCACGCCGGCGGGCGCGAATCCGTAACAATATATATATATATATATACATTGTCGCGGGGGTGGCCAGCCCAGGTTAACACCCTGACCCAAATTGTGGTGACGGGCGGTTAACACCACCAGCCCCTGGGCGTCTGAGCAGTCCCCTATTAATGGGAGGCAGACACGTTGATCCTCAGAGATTAAAACGAAGGCGGGAGGGGTAGGGCGCAATGGCGGAGGGACAGAGGCACAGGGAAGTACAGCGCATACCACTGCCATGTAATACCTGAAATACGAGAACATTTCGGGCCCAATACATTTTTGAAATATAATGCGATACAGTACTGCAGTATACCATTTTTGGCCCCATCTCTTAATGCTGAAGAATCACTTTAACATTAAATAATCATTGTATCCAGATCCGGATCCGGATCTTCACCAAAATCGAACAAATTCGTTGTTGTGAAACACCCAACCTGTCCACCAAGTTTTGTCCGAATCCGTCAACAACTTTTTGAGATATCGTGCTATATATCATTTTTAGCACGATTCCTCAATGGTGAAGAATCACTTAAAAAATTCTCGTCGTCGGAACTGGATCCGGATCTTCACCAAAATCTAATCAATTCTTACTTGTCACACACCCAACCTGTCCACAAAATTTCATCCCGATCCGTCCACAAGTTTTTGAGATATCCTGCACACAGACAAACAGACAGATAAACAGACAGAAAGGGGTGAAAACATAACCTTCATCCCCTCCGGTGGCGGAGATGAGAATCACGGAGGGGTGATTACATCCTGGGGAAGCTTATTCTTAAACCCCAGCGAATTAACACGACACCACTCCCTCGACACCACACTTAAGCTCACAGATTCCCTACTTGGTTACATCGAGACGCCTCCTACACGTCCACGGACCAAGCAACTCTATACAATGCTATATTCCATATATATATACATACCTTCGAGGTTGGCAGGCATGATGGGGTTGGCATTATAATTTATATATTGACTGTTTTGACGTTTGCACATAACACATGCTTGGGAGCCTCATTGGTATGCATTGCTGTCAGCGCTGTCGCTAATGATTCGCCAATAAGTGATGAAACCGATACAGCAGCTGAGGGGGTGTGGAGCATTGGGATTCTCCTGTGTGTGCTATTTGTGAATGTCTTTATAGCTGTGGAGGAACACTGGGAAGGGTTTGATACAGCATAGCGCTTACCTTGTGTAGGCCTTCTTGGTTGCTTTACGCTACAGATTTGGCTAGAGGAGCATGGGAGGTGTTAATTTATTTAGATAATCCAAGCCACCTGGGTTTAGTTGATTCGGTTCTCTTGTATGTTGAGGAACTGTAAGAGTCCCACCTGGTATACTGCCCGGTAAAAGTTGACTTACGGTAGACTGTGGTTTTATGAGCGTCAGCCGATTTCTCAACGAAGACATCCACGAAGGGAAGTACGCCGGAGCATTCTATCTCTAAGGTGAACTCTAGGGATGGATGGAGAGAGTTCAGGTATGCCAAGAAGACTTTACATGCTGAGGTTGACTCAAATCTATTATCGATCTATTAATTATCGGTATGTGGATGACAGACATCTTTGCTGTCTTTGAGTCAACCTCAGCATGACGTGTTTTTTTTTTGTTTGTTTAAATATTTTATTAAGCATAACGTATCACTCTCTTTCTCGACCCCCCTCCCCTTCACACCCCTCCCCCCCCGTCAGCGAAGCAACGGGTTATATTTGCTCGTGTGTAGTAAGACGTGTATTTACATTATATTTGTGATGACCAAATGATTTGTCATGAGAACTATAATTTGATCACCATTTTTCAATTTGGACTCGTAACATATGAAGCGCTTGATATTTAAGCACCTTTCCTTTCAATGTTCTGCATTTTCATGGCTGGTAAGTACTTGGACACCATGAAAAGTATTACCAAGTACAAGATTTTCTTTTTGACGTGTTTGCTCTCATGTTTGACGCAAGAAGGCCGAAGCAATTGTTTGCCTTGTGAATGTTTCCCCAGAGGGCCTGCTCAGCAATTTCCTTTCCTACGGCTACGGAGCGATGGCTCATCGCAGCAGTGCGGTGTACGTGGACGTATCCCTGGAAGACTGTGCTGAGCTTTGCCTCAACGAAATTCACTTCACCTGTAATTCCTTTGACTATGAGTTTCCAACTCATATCTGCTACCTCTATAAATTTCGTGCTTCTCACATCGGAGGAATTTCAGTGGATTTGACAAATCACATCACACACTATGAGAGGCTTGTTGGTAAATCCTTGTTTTGTTTTTCTTTCCTACCAATTACTCATGTGGTTTCTCTCGTCACATGTTTCTCTGAGCAGGTCCCCCTTCTACTGAGTAATATACCCACCTTTATACAAAGTGGGGCATTTATATCTGACACATTTGCAATCTTTCTAGCTGGAAGCAGTCTTGGCATAACTAATTATTGTTTTCTTTGTTTTACGGATAAAACTTGAAAGTTTTTTTTTTAATGATGGAGCATTTTGTTTCTTTTTTAAATGCAATGAGTATTCCATTTTCACAAACAAGGTCATCATGACAGATGAGGCACACTTTGATTTGGCAGATTTAACTCCACCAGATTTCTTCCTTTGGGGATTTCTGAAGGGTAAAGTTTATAAGGAACATCCAACATCGATCGATGAATTTAAGGCAAACATCACTGGAACCATCCGCTCCATTGATCAAGAGACATTGCTTGCGGTAATGAACAATTTGATGATCCGCTGTCGTGAATGCACGAATTCAATAGGGGCCCATTTGTCTGATGTAATTTTAAAGAAATAACGAATCAAAATTGATTTTAAAAACTTGAAGTATGTGCCTGTGTTGTGTAGAGATTTTATTTTATTTGGTTAAGAAACAAAAAAGTTATAAGGATAATAAAAACCGTCAGATATAAATGCCCCATCCTGTACTTTCAATCAAAATTAGATAACCATGAGAACCTCCTTAAGAGTGTTATCATCATCACCTTCTTTAAGATGAGAACAAACTGGGCAACATATGTTATAGAGCAGGACTCTTGGGGTTGTGCTACACCCGACACGCACTGGCAGACTTTACAGATACTTTGCCACACAATGAATGCCCACTCGGTTGAGCTCCACACCTGTACCTTTAACTATAACCATTGATGGATAGCATTTATGGTGGTTACTCACAGACACGTCCAGGTGAAATGGGACACATCCAATTTCCCTGTCATGCTCAACATACGCAGGAACCATATGTAACATGTTGGGGGCTGGATTACGCTGGCCAATCTTATCGCACGTTGCACAAAACACGCAGCGCATGCCCAACTTGTACAGCCAACAGGAGGAATTGTCCTGTGGAACACTCAGTCTATTGAAGGGGCCTTCAAGCTGTCTATACCCCCATTCTTCGACTTGCTGTTGAGAATACCATGGTGTGATATCTTTCACAAGGGCAGGTCTTTTGAACTAACACCCTGTTTAAAATTTTTAAGTCTCTGTAAGGGTCTGTCTATGCTGTTACCACCTTGCTTCAATTGGCATCATCCTTTGTATCTGCTGTCAAGATCCCACGGTGTTCTTGCAGAAAGAAGGCGAGCTATCACTGGTCCCATGAACAAATTACAAATCCCTGCCATAACCTACAGGAGGCACTTCATCAGTGGCAGAGCAACCTCCACCCCACCCATACTCCCCCTCCCAACCAATGATGGTACTTGCAGTCTTGTGCTGCATACGAAAGAATAGTAATAATAAGATGATGCTGGCATTACACTTCCTGTAATTCTGCAGTTTTTGCTTCAACAAGAGATGAAACCTTTGCAGTAGTGGATAATGAAAAGAATATTTTTTTTTTTAAAACAACAGCTGACTTTTATCCTCTCAACCTATTTCAAAATGAGTATCAGACCTTTCCTTGATGATTTTATTTTTTGGTGTTGTCCTTCCTTCCAGGCTACATGATTCGATTCTTTCATGGAACGTCCAATGCAGCAATTAAATTTGGATACAACAAGACCTTATCTCGATCTGAACAAAAATATTGTGCTGCTACATGTCTTCTTGAGGACGAGTTCGTCTGCAGGTGAAAATTTGGTCTTGACCGGCCACCTCGCACAACTAAACATACCAATTTAAATCCCTGCCACTTGATAAGTCATTCAAAAAGGTGTTTTAGTCATGATTTGTGCTGATGTGATTGAAAGAGAAATGCAGATGTAAAAACGAATCCGTGATGAGGATGTTTACGAGGTTGATTTCAAAGGTTTTGTGTTTGATTATTTTGAATATGGTGTGTCCAATCTATAAAGATGAGAAATTACCCTGCCGCACGCAAAGCGAAAAACAGGGTTCAGCAATTCGTTCACCTTTGTCTGTCTGTCTGTCCACAAACGTCAGTTTAGGAACAACTTCATTCAATTGAATGATATATTTTGAGCACGAATCAGAATCTGAACCTGTAGTTTATCAATACTTTGGCTGTGAATTTGTCACGATGGCACACGACCAGAGAGGAGTGATGTAATATTTTTACTCTGTTTGTCTGGCAATCAAACAAAATTGAAAATCATTCCAAATAGGAAGCTCACTGTTTTTCAGGATGTCATAAAGGACACAAACAACAAGCCTGAAAAACGAATGTAACGTAACATGTTAAACAAGGTGGTTTAAAAAAAAAACGCTGTGTCAACGGCAAACTTCCGAATTTCTTTTTCTACAACCTTTAAAACTCCCCATTTTATTTAAATTGAATGAAATACTTGAACACTGAAGAACACAAATCATCCTGAGCAGGGTTTATTTTAACATGCAGTAGACCCCTACTTGTGCAATTCTAAATCAATTTGTGCAGTTCTAAATCCAATTTTGTGCAGGACTAAAATTTATAATAAAAACTGAGTTTATATTTATAACAAAATTTATAATGAGACATTGAGTAGTTAGCAAGGCTGTTCCAAATTTCTGCGCATTTTGAATGCACTTGGATATATTTACGGTTATACTTTTAGCTAATGATACGAATTTTATAGACTCCAGTGAGGCATCCTGTGTTGTGTACCTTGTCAAAGGATACAAAGGAACTTAAAATCTATAAATTGTTTAAAAAAATAGCCATTACAAATGCTTCTCAGACTCAGAGAATCTCAAACACTGGGCTATGGCACCTGCCTCAAAGATTTGTGCAGTTCTAAAATTTCCTTAAAGGTCCCCTGACATGCAAAACTTTCTGGTTTAATATTTATATATTAACTTGACCTTCCTAGTGACGTGGATTTTTTTAAACCCACCTTGTTGTGATCGTTGTCCTCCTGAAGGATTCTAACTGGCCGATTGTGGAATCCTATTTGACTTCAGACAGAGTTTAACGTTTGTCCGATTTGATTATAAAATCCTACAAAAACCCTATCGACACTGATAAAACTGATGTCCACACAAGTCCTTCCTTGTGAAACAATTTATTTTCTAATTATACACCATACACTTCTCACCCTTGTACAATGAACTTAAGAATCCCCATTGATTGCAATATTATTTGGTTCTATTTCATTTATTCTTAACTTAGTTAACAGTTAGACCAACCCGATTCAATTCACTTCTACATTACATCAGAGAGTTTTATTCTAACTTGGTACTTGGTCAGTTCCAAGGAGTACAAGCCACTGAGATACTATACTTCCTCACATGCTTGCACTGAAAACAATTTTAGATTTCAAAGCATTTTATACTTTCATGAGAGAGGTTGGGGGATATTCACCCAGACTGTAGACGTGTCCTTTAGACGAAAAGCCACTT
>NC_140977.1:55177846-55240346 GCF_056783735.1 Eptatretus burgeri
CCGTATCAAGATGTTTCCTTCTTCAGAAACAGGAAGTAATGACATGATGACAGGTTAGGATGATAATTGAGGAATACATGGAAGAAACACCCGACCTCACTTTCGCAGGGAGGACTGCATGTCGCACTGATGATGAAGTGCTCGAGTATATTCGTACCATTGTTCAGCAATTTGGACTGCTTCCAACGCAGCGCTGGCCTCATTGTTTACACTCGGTACATTCTTCACACACGTACCATTCGCAATCTGATTCGAGAGCGCATGGTGGTTGAGCACAATACCACAGTAGGAGAAGAACGTGATGAGCATTACCTTTGGTGCTCTCTGATTGTGACGAATGATTTTCTTTATTGGTGACTGGTGACCGCCAATCAGCAATTTGCCTCTTCAGCTGTGGATCAAATGAATGCACCCTTTGTGGCCGCTTCCAACATGTGCTCCAGAAACGCATCACACTCGATTTGTCAATAGCTGCAGATGTGTTGTGCACACTGACATGCATGTGGCCAGCCAAACGTTGTTGAGCACATGGAGAACCCATTTTTTCCAAATTTCTCTATTTTACAGTTTTTCGGTCAGTATGTGGAACATGGTTGCAAGCAAAATGCAATCATGTGCAATCCTCATGCCGCAGTTGCGTGTCGGTTCTGTTTCAGCGTCAACCTTCTGAGCCCATTCCTCCTCAGTTGCAGGGATTAGTCGGCCTTCATATGCAAAATCATCAACGTCCTCACAACCAATTTGAATGGTATTTACCTACCTCCTGCATATGGTTTCATCTTAAGGGGAATGGTCCCCAAGATATTCCAGCAGAAGCTGAAGAATCTCCTGTGGAGGTTTTCCAAACAGAACATAAAATAATATAATTGTAAGTATATCTCTATTTGATTTTCTCGCTTGGATTGTGACCCTGTCCATTGTTCAGCTGTAATGGGCAGCAGCACCTGCCCATGGTCCCACTGTTCTCTTCCCACACCCTCCACAATAAAATGAAGTGTATCAACCGATAATATTTAATTAATCTGGTGTTGATAGAGCACAGGCATGATGGCAAAATGGCTTGCTCGTGTGTCAATATTCTTTGTATATCTTTGTACATTACCACCACCTTGTGAGGGAGGGTGGTAGTAGTGATTGGCAAGGCCTTACACCAAACCTTTGAAATGGCTCTCACAGATTGATCGGGAGATAATTCAATAACAGGGTCAGGAGATCATATTTTCAGCAATTCTGTTGTGTCTTCATTACGTGAGTCTTATTTGATGATTTGTGTTATCATTTGGCTGTGACAATGTAACGATGGCCTGTGGGTGGAAATGTGGTCAAATCGTCCATCCAGATGGTCACCAATTTAGCAACCGATGGTCCTCGAAGGCTGTCGGCTGGGAAATCTGAGAATATCTTCACTTTGGTGTCTGATGTACAGAAACTCGAGATATATCCATCGGAACCATACTCTGTTCAGAGCTTTGGTGCTGACTGAGCAGTCTCCTTGGCTATTGGACACAATCCTGGACAGGTCACCACTCCGACACAGGATACCAGCAAGCTGGTACTTATTTTGCCAATCTCTGAAGGATGACAGGCAGAGTCAACCCCACCTGGTATTAATTCAACATCCATCCATCCATTAGGACCATACTCTGTGCAGAGCGTTGGTGCCGCCTAAGCAGTCTTCTTGGCTATTAGGAACAATCCTGGACGGGTCGCCACTCCGACACAGTATACCAGCATGCTGGCACTCATTTTGCCGACCTCGGAAGGATGACAGGCAGAGTCAACCCCACCTGGTGTTAATTCAACAGCCGAATGGGATTTGAACTCAGCATCCTAGGATCCCAAGCCCACCACCCAAACCATTAAGCCAACACCAGGCATAGAGATATTGTTGTGGAGCCGGGTGTCGGCGGCGAGCACGACCGCTAGGTGGAGCAGTTGAGTCGGCTCCACTAAACACCCGGAATCAAGATCGTGCTTCTCGGAGAACTCCGAAACACACGGGTCCCTTACAGGACTGTGGTCGCCAATATTTCGACGGCGTGAGGTAGGGTCCACTTGTCTAACTCCAATTTACCTAAGTACTCACGCCATCCAACTACCGGGGAAATCACACCCTCGGCCGACTCTGTCCGATTCGAGTCGCAGGTAACGGCTCGGATCCGGTGTAACCGAGCGGAGTTACCAGAGCCGCGCCGGACCAAATGCACAATTTGCCGCTTCCCAATTTTCCAACACGCACCGTGCTAAGCCAATGAAAGAAACACAGAAACGAGCTGGAACATTTAACAAAAGGGATATTTATTTACAATAGGCAGGGAGGGAACACAGAAGAGCAGAGTTATCCGACTATAAGAAATGCAGACAATGTACAAGCAAAAGCACTTAATTCTACTTGACAAGACAGGCCCGCACACAGACACGCACACCCAAAAGAAATGGACCTCAATGGTCTTCAATCAGTAGAGCCGGGCCGGGGTACCTGTCCCGCCTCGTGCGGTCACACCGACCCGAACCTCCACGGTGGGTCTCAAACCCACGACGTTGGCGTTGCTAGCCTCAAGACTGCAGACCGCTATCGCCGTGACCTCCGTCTCTCCACAATGCACTCTTGTCGACAACCACTCACTGGCTTTGGATGCCAGGTTGGAAGTGCCTCACACATGATGACCGGCTGCTTGACAAACGCCACGATCCCTCGAACTCCGTCCTCTCCTGAACGCTTGTCCAGACCACCACACTCTTTCTCTTTGGGAGGAAGGGGCCTCTTCTCCTGGCCACTCGCCTCTTGATTGGTCGGACCCATCGTGTGATTCCCTGTCCGTCTCCCCTTGGACAGGCCCACGGTATGCGGGGCAACTCCCACCCTTTGGGTGGAGTCCCGATTGGAGGCGTTTGTGGCTCCGCCCACCTCCTCGCCTTCGGCCACGTGCGTAATGGCGATGGTGCCGAGTCGGAAACGGGGCGGGTGATTCAAATTGGCCGCTCCTTGCCGATTGGCTAAAGAGGGACGCCATGCCTATGTTAGACTCCGCCCACATACCCGCTTGCTGGCGAGTGCGCGAAGAATGCCACGATCGTCATGGCGTCAGGATGGAGCGAAGGTGTTGTAGTTGTAAGTGAAGATGTAAAAAAATCCTATCTATAAAATAACCCACAGCGCACGTACACTTAATTCCCATTAGACACAGGGGATGGATTCTAACTAGAAACACATACTTAGGCCTAAGTCACATTTGCTCTATGACGAGGATACGGTGGCTGTACGCCGTCTGAATTGACAGAAACGTGCGGCGGCCGCAGAGTTTCTGCAGTGGCCCTACGCCGTTTGGCTATCTTTTACAGGCCGTAGGGGTCGCCGTGGAATTATAGCGCAGAGTTATAACTTTTTTCATTTCTACGTTCCCCATAGCAATTTGACAAGCCGAAACAAAAGAACTGGTTAAAAAAAAAAAAATGAACCCACTCGTTACTGTCCGTCTGGCCGCACGTTCGCCTTCGGGCCCCCCTGCGGTCGCCTTGCGGGCACCTTGAGACTGCCTTGAAAATTCTATGGCCGCCGCAGGGCCCCCTTAAGGTCACCGTGCGACATCAAATCAAAGACCGTACGGCAACCCCACGTTTTCGGTCTCCACAATTTTTAAATACGCCGTGCGGCTCCCCGAAAAAAAAAAAAAAACATATGTGACTGCTACATTGTGTGACCGTGGAAATACTGTGGCCGCCGTATAATTGCTAGTGGCCGTAGATTTTGGAGACCCCACGGCCGCCGTGGCAAATATGACTTAGGCCTTACCGATATAACTGATCTATAGGGACTCTGGCTGTTGTGTGCTCATGGCCTCCAGATTCGCAACAATATATCACATACAGATATATCACAAACTCGAGTTCATCCTTCTGGAATCTAGAGGATGGGCACCGAGTGACAACTTGGTGCAAACCGCTGCATTTTAAAACCACCTAACAATGGGGTTTTGTACCAATTTATAACGCCGTGGCCTGACTGTTGTTAATTACCATTCCCAATTTGAACTGCGCACCCGGCCGACACGCCAGTGGGAGAAACAGGATTCATTAGGGAATGATGGAGAGGGAAGAACAGGAAGCAAGCAACACCGATTGCAACAATTTCCCTCATATTGATTTCCACAGTGCTCATGAGATCCTGATGGCTTACGCAAAATATCTTATGGCCCAATCGCTGACATGCACTAAAAACAGGGATAGATCACAGAAAGAACGTTGTTCCTCCATGATGCTTGTGCAGGATGGTGATGGCTGGTGGCAGTGGTGGTCTCAGCAGAAGAGATGACAGGCTGGATCACATCTGGGCTCATCGCTCCGGGCAAACGCACATGTGTGTTTTTTCCTGTCCGATGCTCAGACCATCATCCTCAGTTTATTGTCCAACTCTCCCTCTCGTTTGAAGCCCTCTCCATTGTCAGGCTCGCGCTTTTCTATTCCAGGCTCGCTGGAATCCACGAGACTCAACCCAGCTGTCCGTTCTCTCCACTCCGCTGAACTGGACTGGAACTCAATTCAACTGTCTGTTTCCCCTCGCCCCCTCTGCCTTTATTACCTCATGACCATGCGTAGCTGCATCCTCATTGGCTCACCACCCAGCTTCTCATAGCTCCCAGCAGCTTCTGAGGTTTCTCGCACCTCAAGCGGGTCCGTGAGACTGCCAGTCCCATCATGGCTCTTACCTTGCACACGGTCACGAGGCTGTGCTTATTGCCTTCCTCGAGGGGTGGATTTGCTGGCTTGCGGAGCTGGAGATGATTTATTAAAGCAGACATTACGAAGGGAACAAATTGAAGGAGAAATAGGGGAGGAATGGTGAGGGTGGAAGACACATTAGGGAAGTGAGGGGCCACATTCATCAGATTCTGCACACACTTCAACATGTGTCGTATCATTTTACACAGAAACCACACATTTATGCTGGATGCTTATTCATGACATTACTAATCTCTCTTACTCTCATTATCCCCTTCTGGCCGAACATGGCTGTCACCCAGTGAGGATGGTTGGTTGTATGGATTGGCAAGGCCGTACCACCAAACCTTTGAAATGGCTCTCAGACTGACAGGGAGAAGATTGAATACCAGGATAGGAGATATTATATTTTCAGCAATTTTGTTGTGCCTTCATTACATGAGTCTTATTTGGTGATTTGCATTATCGTTTAGCTGGGACAGTGTTTCATCGGGAGGGGGCTTGGATTCTTACATAAACATGATAAATAGTCTAATAACGATAATCTACGATCAATAGATCGGTGTGTGATAGATAAATCTGCAAACAAATGGATACATGTCGAGATACACGTCCAAACTACCCTTGTGAGAAGAGATGCGGCTTTTCCAGTGTTCATCGGGATGCATCGCAAACTGGGAATCGGTATCCATTAGAAAAGAGAAACAAATTGATCTCAGCAGTGGTTGTGGATTCCATAACTTTGCTTTGGCTAAACATTCTCATTGAGAAGATATGATTTTTTTTTGGGGGGGGGGAGTGTGGGGAAGAGTGGGGAGAGGGGGGTTAGGATCTTTGCCTGACATGCAATGCTAAGTTTGTGATGTGCAGCCGAAGAGAAGGATTATGATGAATCAAACTGAAGGAGGAAATGCTCGTTTGGCACAGAAGGATTTGAGAGCGTGGGTGGTGATATTCCACCCACACCTGAGGAAGTGTTAAAGACAGGCAGAAAATGGTGAGTTCATAAGAATGTCATGTTATAATTGCATGTTTGTCTTGCAGGTCTTTTGATTATGATCTGTCAACCCAAAAATGTCACTTGAGCACTCATTCAGAGCGTGACACTGGCGGACTACAAACAAATGTGTCTCAATTAATGGACCACTTTGAGATCAAGCAGTTCTGGGGTGAGACCTTTCAACTTTTCTGATGCAAAGACAAATTATTTATTGACACTTTGTAATACCACTTGTTACGGGTGACAGGATTCTAACCCGGTCCCAAACGTCACTCCAGACTACGAGTGTTACAGGCTGAACCAGGGACCTCAGCGACCCAAGGTGTTATTTCCTGCCCGCCAGGCTAAGACCCGCAAGCTAGCCGGGTGATCTTTTTGGAAGCTTGAAGTTAAAGTTGAGAGTGCAAGTTGTAGAGTTCTAGACTGCCATGCTTGAAACTCAGTTTGCGACTCGAACACTGTTGTTTCCAAAACATGTGTGTAAACATCATGCTTTTGCTATTCCAAATGGAGTTTTTATACCAGCTTCATGGCACAAGGTCAAACACAATGAAATGCAATCTATACACTTACAACGTCAAGGGACGGGAGACACTGAAGGCAAAACGATTCACGAAGCAAATCATATAGGAACTGTAACGATGGACTTCATTAATTAAGTACAACACAGGCCACACAACTGATACAAAAGACTGACACAGCATCACACACATGGACCCTCTATCGAACCCAGGGTAAGCGGTGAAGTGTCAAAAGCATGTCGGAAGTGTGTGGTGCGAGTGTGCATGGAGCTGTGTGACACCTCGGGAACGGCACTGAGCTCCTTGGTTCATGGGACACTCACCTCAGGTCCTCGCATGACTCATTCCTGCACCTCATATACCAGCGTAGCTGGGTCCAGCATGACCTGCACTCCGGCAGACAATCTGGAACAGGCAGTCTGAGACACATTCGCGGCGCCCTTGGTGCAGCATCAACAACAGCACCCGGGGCATCGACAAACAGCATCCCCGAGGGGTCAACAGCGGCCGCGAATGCTCCTTGCGTTCCGTCCCTTCCAGCTCCTTTAGCTAGGTGTGGTTTTGAGGGAGCAAAACGTCACGTGAGCATCTTCCTCATTGGTGCGCATCCGCTGGGGGGCGGGTGCCCCTCCTCGTTCTCGTTCTTGGAATTCCTCGTGCTTCGAGTATTTTAGGACACAACAGAAAGTAATTCAGTTCCACTCCAGAGGATTAATTGTTTACGGTGAGCGATGGATGGGCAGATGGTGAAAAATAAAAGAGTTAATAGTGAAATGTCAGATGAACGGATGGTAATTGGTGAATAATAAAAAAATGTGTGGAGAGAGTGGATACTGAAGGACGAGAATAAACCGACTGCGGGGTTGAGGGAAAGACCGATGGGATGAAAGATGGGTTGTTCAATTGAGATTTGGTGAAGCAGATTGTTGGTGGATGGAGGAGATTAAATAGCGGGTAGAGAGGGAAGATCGCATTGGGAATACACAGACTAACCTCAACGCACGGACCAGCAAAACCCCTGGACAATGGGGCAAAGGTCTATCTGGCACATAAACTAATGAAATAACTCATTGTGGGGAATCCTGTGTGTACTTGAATGCTCTCACCAGGGGGTACATTTCCTAAACCATCACAATATTACAGAAATTGAAGAAAATTAAACAATTTTTTTTAACTTTAAAAAATAATTGTGGTACTTTAAAATGGAATAATTAAATATTTTGAAAAATTAAATACGTGTTTGAAGATTGAAAAAAAAAAAAATCATTGAAAATAGGAAGAAAAAAAACATTTAAATTTGGGGGGAAAAAAATTATTGAAAATTGGAAATGATTAAATGATTTGAAAGAATTAAATATTTGAAAATTGATTAATGGAAAAATGATTCTTCCAAAAGGACACCAATTGTACAGTATATTGTGATGTGGTTAATGATAAGCTCCTGAAAGCTGGTGAAATGTTTATATGGTCAGTACAGTACTACTTACTACTTGTAAACACCTGAATAGGAAGGACTAGTAAGCTTTAACGAACTTTATGTATTACCTCCGCCACCGAAGGTGAAGGAGGTCATGTTTTCACCCCTTTCTATTTGTTTACTGTGTCGGAGTGGCCACCCATCCAGGATTGTGCCCAATAGCCAAGGAGACTGCTTGAGCAACACCAACACTCTGCACAGAGTATGGTCCCAATCTCCTCTCTCCTCTCTATTGGGTGATTGCTAGACTATCGTTATTCTCAGGTTTTCCGTCTGTCTGTATGTATGTAATGGACAGCTCTGGAGGCCAGAGGAGTCAACCGATTTTGATGAAACTTGACTGGTAGGTTCATACCAGGATCTAGTTATATGCTTTTGAGTACCGTTGCTATGGACGCCACCGTTGCCGAGCAACGGGACTTTGAAATTTTTGAAAAAATCCGAAAAATATTTATATCTATATTTTTTTCGAAAATCAAAAATCGGCTTCCGCGCTTTTATGCGCACTATAATCAACCTCTTTGTCAAAAAATTTCAGCCCGATCCATCAAAAACTGTATGACTAGTATGCAATTATATAGTGACCACCCATGTCGCTTACAGGCTTGTCTGTTTGTCTGTGTGCAGGATATCTCAAAAAGTTGTGGACGGATCCAGATTAAATTTTGTGGACAGGCTCGGCGTGCGACAAGGACGAACTAATTATATTTTGGTGAAGATCCGGTTCCGGATCCAGCTACTATAATTTTTTTTAAGTGATTCTTCACCATTGAGGGATAGGGCTAAACTAATATATAGCACGATATCTCAAAAAGTTGTGGACGCATTCGGATGAAACTTGGTGGACAGGTTGAATGTGTCGCAAGGACGAATTGATTCGATTTAGGTGAAGATCCGAATCCGGATCTGGATACGAGAGTTATTTAATTTTTTTTTTAATTGATTCTTCACCGTTGAGACATCGGGCCAAAAACGATATAGTTCTGTATATCATATTTCAAAAATGTATTGGGCCCGATATGTTCTCGTGGATCAGGCATTACGTGGCGGAGGTATGCACTACACCAAGTGCCCTTTTAGTTTTTTTTTTTTAAGAGCTTCATTGGTCTTCAACTAACCAGTGTTTTATCCCATTACTTGCAGACTGCAATGTCACATTCACATCAGATGTTGAAGGTTTCCCAAGCTCTGTTCATTGGCCACATTCTTATCCAGCCAATCAAACATGTAATTACTTGATAGAAGTCATAGAAGGAAAGATCATTGACTTGAAAAAGATCCACTTCAATCTACACCTCCCTGAAGGAGCCAACCAATTGGATTGCACGACTGCTGGTGACACTCTCAGTATATGGGATGGCAACACTGATGATGCTTCTTTGATTGGCACATATTGTGGCCAATCAGGGTTTGATTCAATCACATCAACTGGTCGGCACCTGCTGTTGCGTTTTATATCGGATGCATCTGGATCTGACACTGGATATCGCTTTTACTATACTCCAGGTACCATGTTGCCTCCTGTTGTGATGCTTTGTAAATACAGTACTTTATAATTTGGCCTTCCTGATTGCAAGTGAACTATGAGTGTAATCGTTCAAGATTGACGTGGACTTTTATGAATGAAAAATCAAAAAATACAGGGAAGTTCTCGACTTCTCATATTTCTCAAGGTATGAAAATACACCGTGAGTAGGGTAGATATACTGATTCTGGCTCACTTTCCCTCATGTTAAGTGAATGGGGATTCTCAGCGATTCATATTTTTTTCCATAAAAAATAAACCTCCTTTTTATCCCAACCTGTTGAATTCTCTGCTGTTGAAATATCTAAAACATGTAAGTGAATGGAGATTTTAATAGCCTCCCCTTTTAGCCAAGGAGCACTTTTTTTTCAAATAACCAATGCATATTGTTTAGCTCACTCATTGAACCAATAAAGATTTGTTCATTCTCAAATTCCTTCAATAGTTTGATTTTCTTTGCACAATAATCCCCATCTAAAATATTTAAAAATAAAACATTTGAATCTTTATATTTTTCAAGATACCCCTTTTGTGTCATTATGAAATGATAAACTTCTCCTAATGCTCTTGTTTGACCACCTCCTGAGTTGCATATCATTTTGAGATTGTAGTAAATTATTTTTCCATTGTTCAATTGATAACCATCAAAATTTTCAGTCCATTCAAGGATATTTATTTTTTTCTTTACATCCTCCAACTTACTAGTTTTTAAATTGATTCGTTTATTTGTTTTATTTACCTTTGTTTTAGTTATTTTTTCAATAATACTTATTTGATATTTTTCACATTCATTATGTTTTCCATTTATATACCAAGACTGAGATTTTATCCACTCTTCAGTTTGATTAATACTTGGTTCGACCATTTATATATTGTGAAAAAGGCGGCGGTAGCCCTTAAAATCCCCAACCCATATTCTATTTAGTTAAAACTTGTGTCCATATGGAACACAATCTATTCTATATACTCTATGATTAAATATTCACTCTATCATACAATATCCATATGGAACATAATCTATTCCATTATCTAAAATAAATCTCTTATCATCAAAGGCTCCGAATGCCTTCTTATTTACTTCTTCACTATATATATATCTTATGTTTATAACTTCTTATTGTATTCATTTTCCTATATTCTTCTTTCTTATTCATCAAACAATTATAATAATTTCTAAAAGTTATTGATTTCTTTATTACATATTTCTTTATTCCCTTTAACCTTTTATCAATCTGATCACCATACTTATAAGCATATGCCTTTGCTCTCAATCCAATAAACTCACTCATTACTTTTCCACCCAACTCATCCTTAAACTTACCAATAACCTTTTCATTCTTTTTTGAAAATAACTCGCTCTTCTTACTAAAATTACTTGTATCATATACTCCAATATTTTTCTCCATATCTTTATAAACATCATCAGTTTTTATATCTAGAATAAAACTATCAGTGTCCATATACAACAATGAAACATTTTCACCATACTCTTTCTTTAAGCCATTATACAAATAATCATACATCAATATCTTTGATAAATCAAGAACTGCTGTTCCAATATAAATTGGTTTATCCATTACAATACTTTCCTTTTCCATATGAATAGCAGAAAAGTTCTCTGAAAAAAACTCTTCTCTCTCAAAACTTGGTTTATTTATCAATCTAGAAGCTTCTTTCCAAGATGTTGCAAATCTAATGTTTTGCCTGTTTCTAACATTCTCCATTGTCTTTCCAAAGACAGCATTATTCATGAATTTATAGAATTCCCCTTCAAATTTTACTTTTGTATTTGTTCTCATATCTGTATTGAATTTAATATTCTTTTTCATCCAAGGACTTTGTTTAAATTTTAAAACTCTATGAATTTTAGCTATTCTCAATCCTTCTCCCAAAAACTGTTTCAAGCTTCTCTGATGCAAAACATATTCCTCTTTATCCATCACTAGCAGTAAAGCCCGGCGTTGCTCGGGATTTCTTGCAAATTTCCTGAATAGCTGCTGAAAGCCACAATAAGCGTAGCTCCACCACTAAACAGTTAAACGCTTACTACCTCATAATTGACGGCCCTAAAGCGCGTAAAGACTCTTCGATCCGGACCTGTATGGTACCGTAGAAAACGTAGGGTGAAATGATGTATTTATAGGCGGATAAAAGGGGGGAAGTAACACGCAAAAGATGAGTTAGGTTTTCAGAACGGCGGAATTGTTCTCTTGGCGAACTTGCAACTGAGAGGGCATTCTGATTGTGGACGGCTGTTTGATGGGCACCTGAAATAGCGAAAGATTTGAAGGTGAAATAAATTCTACCGTACTATGATTCTTCTATGGTTAAATGCATACCTGTATGGGTCCACTGAGGGCTGTAAATGGAAGGAGCGTTGAGGTGAGTAATTCCGGGCAAAACGGGAGTTGGCTAGAAGTCGCAGTGAGTCCTTTCACACAAGACTAAGAAGCGCTGCACCTTGGAAAGCCGTGGGGGAGTCATTAAAAGGCAGCTACTGAAACGAAAACTCAAAAGGCCAATTTTGCCTACGTTTGCACCGCAAGGGAATAGGAGCGGATATTGTAGGGCGTCATATGACCGGTGCGTTTCATTGATTCGTTGAAGACGGCTATCGCGACTGTGCAAAACAATGTCCCACTTTTTACGCTGGTCCCCATGGAGGAGTATGGCGACCTCGTTATATGAAGGGGCATTGTATCGGCGGGCGTGCTCCCCCGCAGGCCCCTTATCCGCATCAATGACAACGGAAAAAGTAGGGGATGGGGCTGACTCTAAGGCGCACTTAAAACTCCGAATGTAATTATTTTTATCATGCAGCATGCGTTGCAAGCTAAGCAGCATGTCCCTGTCTAAGGTGTCATGTTCTTCGTCGTCCTCAGGTGGAGGGAAAATATAAATTCGTGCATCGGCCTGTTTGTTGTCGTCAGCAATGAAGTAAATCTGCAAAAACGAAGGTTTACAGTTTTGCGAAGGGAGCAACAACCCGATTAGATGGTAAACCTGACCCTGAACTTTGAACGTAGACATCCAACCCCCTTCCCTAACAACATGCACCCCGAAAGAGGTCATTTGGAAGGCACTGTTATATTTCCTGATGAGCTTAAGGAAACTATTTGAAGTCAATGAAGACTCTGCAAGCAGGTCCCTTAAAGGCTGTGGCGGTTCCTCAAGTGGAGGTAGACGGACCTTACCGTTGGAGCAGCACATCCCTGGCGACTCCCCATCCCACTTAAGGGGACGACAAAATTGGCAGATGAAGTGCATCTCACCAATTTGTATGTCACCACGCATGGAATAGTTAACTTCGGCCTCGTACTGAAAAGCTTTTCGAAACCAAAACTGTTTGTTTAGGCACGTGACGCCACAGATGTTGTCCCGCCGTTGACTATTACCGTCTAACTTTGTGCGTCGCTCTTGTGGAGTCTCAGTAGACCAAGAAAGAGCTGTTCCAGAAGCGTTCCTGGAATGACGAACCGCCTGCTGTTCATCGCCCTCCGAAGCCCTGGAAGCAGCTGTTGCAGCAGTGTTCCTGGAACGCCGAACCGATTGCTGCTCAATACCCTCTAGAGCCCTGTAAGCAGCTGTTGCAGCAGCGTTCCTGGAAAGCCGAACCACCCGCTGTTCATCGCCCTCTGAAGCCCTGATTTCCGCTGTGCGCAGGGCATTCTGTGAAAGTCGGGCGGTAGTTTCCTCGAGCGACTCGTTTGCCCTAGAAACCCTTCGAGTCGTGGCTAACGCTCTTCGACGCCCAAGACAAACCCTCTTTTTAGGCGGCATTATCGAAAAAGGTAAACCGAGATTGAAAAGAAGTACGGTTTTTGGAACAAAAAAAATTGTGGGGTAGAGTACGACTCAGACGGGTAAATTTGTAAGTTGGGGTTTATATCGAAAAAACAATATGTAAAAAAGGGGGAGTGTTTAAACGCAAAAGTAATAACTCACAGATAGGAAGTGTGATGTTAGTGAAACCGAACGGCGTTTGAAAATCAGCCGAGCTCAGGATTGTTCCTCCGAACGTTTAAGAAACGACGTCAGAACGGGAAACAGCAGAAGCACAATCACAGGAAAAAGGATAATCGGTAGTCCACAGCACTAAAGATGCGACCGGACAATAGCGGAACAGGAGAAAATGTGACACGTTTTTCCTCGGCATAGCCTGACCAATGACAAATGAGTTGCATCCCAAACCATACGTGAGTGATCGGTGCAAAAGTAAAGCTAAGGGCAATGACCTTAAGCAACCAATAGGACATGCGCAATGAGGTCATGCACAAAATGCTTGCACGCGTGCACAGCGTGAACTGCATGCACTGAATCGATTTCGTCATCTTAACGTTAATTAGCGTTAATTAACTGCATGCACGGGATCGATTTCGTCATCTTAACGTAAATTAACACCTTAAATTTCTCGCATGCACCACAAGCACAATACACGAATGCAGTGTATGCAGCAGAAAAGGTAGGGAGGCCGACCAATTAAAAAGAAATTGCGTCTAAGCTTATTTGGGGAGTCGAGTGGGAAGTGCAAGAATGAAATTATCGATTTTTTCGGCAGTGGCGTAGCAGAGGTAAACGGCACCCGGGGCAAAGTGGAAATTTGCGTCCCCTGTAGGCCTTAAACTTGAGTGGATTTGAATGGAAAATCCCATAAGGGATATGGATTTATCGATTTTTTTTCGAATATCGGAAGTATTATGGAAAAAATTTATAGCCCATGACCTAAGCTGACCCAAAACCCATAATCGTACCGAATTTGAATGGAATCAGTTGGAGTTTGTGGAAATGCATAACAACCATACACACACACACACACACACACACACACACACACACACACACACGCACACACACACACACACACACACACACACACACCCTCCGTTTTATAGATATAGATGTTGTTAATAACTTTTCTGTTGATTTACCTTTAGTATTAAAACTTTTATGATTATCACTGAATCATTCTTTCTTTGGGGTTTCTTTCTCACATGCAAAAGGAAGGTCTTTATGCTTATTATGAAGATCACTCGGGTACCTCAAATCAACTTCAAAATAAAAAAAAAACAATGTCACCCGCAGGTTGACCCGTATCTTGCCAAAAGGTGACCACGTGTGACTTCTTTAAGGTCACACTGAGGTGAACAGAGCTGCTATCCACCAGGAGCGACTCCTTGAGGAATATCTGCCTACGAGAGATTCCGATGAGAATCGTTCTACAGAGTAACCATGAAAAATATGCGTTTGCCTCTTTACGTCACCAAATGACGTCATAATGTCTCAAGCTTGACATATCTAAAAAGCACTCATCGAGGTGTTCAATTTGAGGTATGACACGATATGGTTCCTAAAACTTGAAAATTTGACCTTGGGGTCAAATATGTTTGACCTCAGGCGCTAACCATGAAGGTCAAGGCCAATCGCCACCAAAAATTAATCAGCTGAGTGCCAAACCATGAACTATATTCCCATGAAGTTTGAAGACGATCCGATCAAAATTACTCAAAAAATAAGGGTTTCGTCGACTCCCCTGATTTGCGACAAAGTGACCTTGTCCTTTGACCTTGACCTTCAAAATTTTGTGCACTGAAAGGGACCTCCATAGGCCTCTGATATGTGAAGTTACAAAAATTTCCAATGATAACTGTGCTCTGCAGAATTTTTTATACGTGATTATAGACAAACAAACAAACAAACAAAAAAAAAACATACAAGCTGACTAACATATTTTGCAAAAACTTTGTTTTGGCAAGATAATAATAACCTTCTTCCTCATTCAATTCCTATTGAGAAGAAATAACAATATTCATCAAAACCTTTTCATAATCCTTTTCTTCCACCCACTCTAATTTACCAGAAGGAAGAGATTGAGACATTGCCCATCCATACAAATTATTCGCATCAAAATGCATCAAATAATTACTATCTTTTTCACTATCATAATTTGGAAGATATTTATTATTTGCTTTAGCATATCTTTTTGAACATACTTGTGATATTCCACCTCTCTTAGACTTCTCAATCATCAAAAGCATATCTACATCACTGATTAAATCTATATCTTGTTCTGTCATTTTCAACATTGCACCAGGAGCTGTGAAATAGTGGGCAGGATCTAATCCATAACAATTTTTAGTATGACAGAGTGATCAAAAAGCTTCAAACACATCAGCTAACAATAAAACATCTGTTTTTAGATATAAATCATGATATTCTCCAAGGTTCTTTATCTTAAATATTTCCAAATTTCTTGTGCGTGCTTATATTCCTTATCACTTGTCTCTTCTTCGTAAAGGCTTTTATAGAAACTTTCTTTTGAAGGAAGTTGTGTTTCTTTAAATCTCATAAATAAATCCATATAATCATAAGGATAAATTCCCTTACTTGTAAGAATTTTCTCTTTACTTTTAATTTCATTCCTTGTTTGAATTTCCTCTCGAGTTAGAATTCCCTCTTTAATCAGAATTTCATCTTTAATCAGAATTTCCGCTTTAGTTAGAATTTCATTCATTGTTCGAATTTTCTTTATAATTAGAATTTCATATTCAGTTAGAATTTCTTCATTAATTTCCTCATTAATTAGAATTTCCTCTTTACTTTGATTTCTCTCTTTAATCTGAATTTCCTCTTAAGTTAGAATTTCCTCTTTTGGAAAGAATGAATTAAGATTTGGAAAAGAGCCCATGGAGCTTAGATTTTATGCTAGGTAGGCTAGTGGTGTTCCCATAAACTTGAAAGAATCTAGAAACCTAATACTAGTTAAAGGTTTTGTGAATATCATTTTTGTAAATGAAATATACTTTTGACTTGTGTTTGTTATGGCATAAATATTCCCTGGTGTTTTTTGAAAGTTCATTTATAAATAGATGTAGCCTGGTGTTGGCTTAGTGGTTAGAGTGGTGGCTTGGGATCCCAGGGTCCTGAGTTCAAGCCCCGTTGGCTGCTGAATTAACACCAGGGGGTTGACTCAGCCTGTCATCCTTCCGAGGTCGGTGAAATGAGTACCAGTGTACTGGTCCTGGTGTATGCCCCGGTAAGAATAGGTGTACCATATCCCTGTGTGTCGTAAGAGGCGACCAGGGTTGGCGTCAGGAAGGGCATCCGGCCATAAAACATTGCCTCAAGAAAAAGCCCAATCCCTGCACAGCAGGGAAAAATGGCTGTAAAATGGTCATTTATTTATAAATAGATGTGTATCATAGTTGGCGCTGTTGTGAAGAAAGACTGGAATAAAAGAAGGAAACTTATAATTAAGATTACAACAGGAATGAGCGAGACCTCTATATTTACCAGTAAGATGACAATGATCCCGAACTTTGACCTCTCCCTCAATTTCCTCCTCACAAATATGGCAGATATTGTTCTTTTTAAATACTAATTTTTCTTCTTCGGTAAATTTCATCGATTCATTTGTTTCTTTCATTAATTTAGTTAGTCTTATACAATCCTTTTCTAATCGTTTTACAAACTCTTGTGAAGCTTTTTTTCCACTATAATGTTCAAATTTATTATACTTTTCTCCAACAGATGATTTGATATAATAACAGAAACCACAAGGAATATATTTTTGATATTTATTTGTATATGATTCTTTTGGATTAGGAGAAGCAGTATTTATCTTTTTAAGGATACATTCAAAATCAGCGTATATCACAAATGGGTGCATAATAGATTTATTATATTCTTCAAAAGAAATCTTTTCACCAGGTTTAGACATTGTAATTACAGCTGATTTATGATTACGACAATATTTTGAATGTTGTTCTAATCGTTCTTTTGTATGAAATGAATTAAGACATCGCTTACAAGGATATATTTTGTTTGCTGTTCTGAATACCTGAGAAGAGGTTAATCTTGATAAATTATTGATCTATGTATAATGTGAATTCTTTCCAACACTAAAATATAAAAGATCAATGTGTGTTTCTTCATTTCTCTCTAAAATCTTTAATACCTGAACTTTATTCTCTCAAGTTAATCCATATACATTAATAGAAAGATTATTCTTTTTCTCAAATTTAGGAATATCTGTTCGTGGCATTGGGAATTTAAAATCTTTAAGTCCAAGGTATTCTCATATTTCATATATTGTTTTACTCTTTCTGAATTACAATTTGGTGGATGCAAGTGAGCAAGAACAGACCAGAGAAAATATTTATTATCATTGTTCTTAATATTAACAACTGCCTTCTTTAGTTTTATTTCTTTTGGTAATTCAATATAAGAAGAAGCTTTAAGGGGGTCTGATTTTAGAATGTGTATATCTAAAAAGATGATTTTTTAAAATATTAAATCCACTTCCTTCCACTGTATTATCAACATCCTCCTCTTGTCTTGAGAGTTCTTCATAAACCCCACTATTCAGAAAATCTTGAAATGATGTTATAAAATGAATATCTGTTCTCATCGAAGGAGTTTGTTCTTCATCTTGTCTTTTCATATTCATTTTCACTCCCATATAAAACTTTAAAGTTTTCATTTCTTTTAATGTCTTTTTAATAACTTTTTCTACATCAGGTTTCACTATTTCAATTGATTCAGCTATTGACGATGGACCGGGTTCTCCAAATTTAAAAATCCTGATTTTAATATGATTCTTAAAAGCTCCATCAGTGTTTTCAATATAATAGTCTCCCTTTACTTGAAACTCATTCTAACAAGAGAAATTTTTTTAAACCACTTTTAAAAACTTCCCAAGAAAAAATTATAGATGTTTCCACAGTTCCCACAATAGAATATACTCCTAAAAAACTTCAAATATAAAAAGATTTCAATCAAATGACGGAGGAAGAATTAGAGCATATAGGATAATTAGAATATGATGATGAAGGTTTATTTCAACAACTGGAAGAGATTAATCAACCCCCTGATTATATTGTGAATACTCTTCAAAACAATGAATATTCAGTGGATTCAAAAACCAAAGCAGGACTCATTCCAACAGAACAACCAGCAATATTTCATCTTGTTCAAGAAAAGGTATTGATATTTAATGATGAATTAAAGTTCCTGAGTTCTGCTGAACCTCCTGTTAAACGAACTCCGAGATTAATGTTTCTTCTCACAAAAGATGGAAGACAAGGTTCAACTGTGAGGGATGAATCAAAGTATTTTGATACACCATTGGATAAGAAAAATAATGATTATAGAGTATATATTGATCTGCTGGACACTTAATTATAGGGTTAGTCTTTCTGTTAAACGTAGCAAGAATGAGAAGGAGACACACATTATTCAGGCTTTAAGTAGGCTTGGTTCAGGTGTTAGTTTTCTTCCAAATGACCAATCACAATTAGTTAATAGACTGTTATTGTTGCTCGGTAGTAAGAAGGCTGGAAATAACAATTGTTTTAATGAAGCATCAGCCATTTTAGACCAGTTGATGAACATGAAAATAATTACTAAATATCAATACAAAGACATTTTATCTCATATTAAATAAGATGAGAAGCACAATCCTAAGTTTCAATTTCACAACAAGTGACCACACATCTTCATTTCCATAACCACTACAACTTGACACAACAAATGAATATGAGGCATCTTTATTGTCCATGGAAACTTATAATGCCTTATTTAATATAACCGAGAAAAATGACAAGTTTAGTTATAATCCAGGAAGTGGATACAAAACGATAACAGTTTCACCCGGAGCATATGAGATTTCTCAAATATCTTCCGAAATTGTTTGTCTTATGAAAGAACAGGGTGATGAACCAAAAAATATTGTTATAGATATTCAAAAACATACTTCAAAATCAACGATTAAACTTAAAAATAACTACAAGGTTCATTTCACAATTGATAATTCATTTAGAGAGTTATTGGGTTTCTCCTCAAAAAAGATTGAAACTAATGGGATGTTTTACAGTGATAATGTCATTCAAATATCCTCAGGAATAAATTCGGTATTAATTCACTGTGATTTGATTGATGGTGCTTATAATGATGGAATAAGAACAAATACAATATTTTCATTCAGCGCATACTCAACCCCAATTGGTTTTAATTCAATATGGAACCCAAAAATCTGGTTTATCTCCCTGTGTCAGGAAAAACCATATACAGAGTAAATTTTAGGATAACCGACCAAGATAATCGTATGATTTCTTTTAATGGAGAAGTTATATCATTCAGAATTCACCTACGTGAAGTTTTCCAAGAAATAAATATGATGGTTATTGTAAGGAAACACGAGTTGGGAAAATAGAAAATAATTACAGGGGATGGGATGTTCCTTTCCCCATACTCCAAGGGTGAAGGTATGTATCTTGGCAGATTATACTATAAACCTAAGAGACAAAGGGGTGTCGGACATCAATTAAGAGGAGATGGGATAATTGATACTCTCACGGGTATCGGTTCAACTATTCTTAAACATAAAGACCTAATTGCTTCAACTGCTTCTGCTGTGGGAAATGTAGCAGGTGCTATATAGAGTATAAAAGATACCCAAAAGGAATCTCATAAATTACAAGCAATAAAAGAAATTAAGAAAAGCAAAACTCAGTTGTCTCTCCAAGAACGACAGAAAATAATTCAAATACTTGGGTCAGGGTTTCAAAAGTTTTAACATGTTTTTTCCTAAATAAATACAAGTATGGAAGCAATTGATAGTATCTCTGATTTGGATGATACTATAATCATCTCAAACTCCACTAAAAAAGAAGATTACTTCAAGGTAAATGCAATAACTGGAACAGACTGGAATGCAAATGGTACAAATAGTTTTGAAATAAATAATCAACAAACCTATTTGAATCTATTCGAAAGTTTCTTGTTGTGTAAATTTACATTCACTAAGGCTGGGAATAACACAAACGCTGCTCTCGTAAATGATTTCTTCTGGAAAATGTTTGATAGTGTTCGTTTGTACTTTGGAACACAAGAAGTTGAAGTGGTTGATTATGTCTCTGCTGTATCTGAAATGATGAAATTTGCACTATATACATTCAGTGATAGAATGGGAAAGGGGGCTGTCAAAGGTTTTATTTCTGATATGTCAACGGGAACAAACACAGACCCTGGACATAGTCAAAGGAAAGGAATGTATAATGATGATACAAAAGCAGTTAATAGTTTTACTGTGGCAGTTCCTCTTAAAGGTATACAGTCTACCCCCGCTTCATCGCGGTTCACCTATCGCACCCCCGGTTCATCGTGGGTTTTCCCTTGGAACGTAACTAATTTTTTCTGTGGATTCCCCCGGTACATCGCGGTAATAATATATAAAATATAAATTATTTAAGCAATAAATTATAACGCGTGGTGCTCGACCAGTCACACAACACATAACACGAGAAAGTTTCGCTTGTGAACTTCGAATATTTTCTACGTTTTTTTCTCCAAGCCCCACGATGCCGCCCAAACGCCCTGCACCCTCTAAGGCTTCTGGCAAGGAACCGAAGCGCCAGAGGAAGGTCCTGGGACGTTCCAGGATAAGGTTAAGGTAAAGGTGCTCGATATATGGTTCGGGAAGGAAAAAGGTTTGCCGCCGTTGGACGAGCACTGCTCATACCCAGCACCTCAAAACCGACCAGACCAGACTAGTCGATCTCCGGCACCTCAAACCCAATCACTGCCAAACCAACCAGACCAGACGAGTCGATCTCCGGAACCTCAAACCCAATCACTGCCAAACCGACCAGACCAGACTAGTCGATCTCCGGCACCTCAAACCCAATCACTCCCAAACCAACCAGACCAGACAAGTCGATTTTTTGTGGAGGCGTCCATTCATCGCGGATTTTCACTTAGCGCGGGGAGGTTTGGAACATAACCCCCGCGAGAAACGGGGAATTACTGTATTTGGATTTTGAGATCATGATAAAGTTCTGTATGGTCTTAAAATTAGATTTCAACTACAAAGGAATGATAATGAAAATAGATTACTTTTTGGTGTTGCTAGTGCTTTTGGTGATCAGAATAAATTTGAAATTGATGAAATGAGTTGGTATATTAGTGAATATACTCCTAATCTTAAAACAGACGAGATGTTGCATAGAAGACTTAACTGAAAGAAACCACTCAATGTAACATACCTTAAAATAAGATGTCAACATGTTAAACTGAACCAAATCACTTACACGTGGAATTTGGGTGTTCTGGAAGGAAAGCCACGATATCTGTGGATCATTTTTAAAAAGCCAGATAGTGATACTGCGAATGATAAGAATAATGCATTGAGTGATAATGCTAAGGTGAAACAACTTCGTGTTTCTCTGGATGGAACATTTTACCCACGAGATAGATTGGAAATTAATTGGGGGAAAAATGATTATGCTGAAGCATACAAGTCTTACCAAAAGGTGTGTGAAAGTAATGGAAACAAAGAACCTATTTTGGATATGACAGCATTTAAAAGTTTGGATACAATCTATGCGTTTGATCTGAGTGCTCAAAAGGAAACTATAAAGTCTAATCGAGTGGACACTTCCCTCTACATTGAAAGAGGAGAGAGTGAGGAAGTTGATGCATATCGTTTACTTTTGGAAGAAACAGAATTACAGATTAATGCAGATAATGGTGTTATGATTAGTCTCACATAATTTTTTGTTCAATAAATGAGTGGCAAAGTACCAACTGGGATATATGTTAATCAAATCAATCTTCATAAACTATCATCTTGTGTTCAAAATCAAAAGCCTTGTACGATTAACATTAATACAATTCAGAGAAAAGGAGCAGTAAGAATTGATGTTTTGCTCACAAGAGAACAGGTTAAAATCTTGAATGATACTGGCTCACTTAAAATTAAAATGACAAAACCAATGTTGAAAAAATATTCAATAAGAGAGACGAGTGGAGGATTTCTCCCATTTCTAATTCCTTTATTTGCTGGTTTAAATGCGGTTGGAGCATTGACGGGTGGTATTTCAACATATGTGAAAACTGCCAACGAAAGGAAGGCTCAACTCTGAGCTCAAAAATAATTGGAAAGACATAACAAAGAGTTGGAGAAACAAATTAGTGGAAGTGGTGTAATTGTAGATTTTGCTGAAAAACTTGAAAGTCTGCCTGATAAAGCAAGATTGTTTGTTGGAGATATGCTTTCTTCTATCGCACAAGCAGGTGTAAAATTAACTAAAAGAGGTAATGTTTTAAATCTTTCTAATAAATAAATGAGCATTGATGAGTGGTTTAAAGAATTTGGAAAGAATATAACATCAAATTTACAACTTGTCAAATATTGTAAGAAATTAAAAATTCATAATGTGGTTATTTGTATGAGAGATGAATTAACAAACGTGTCTAAACGTACAAAGAATATTATTATGAACTTAGAAGATAATAATGGGAACGGTTCTCATTGGATTTGTATTTTGAATCGTCAAGATAAATATTATTTTGATAGTTTTGGTCTTCCACCACCTGTTGAAGTCATAAAATTCTTACAGAATGGTGCTTATCAAACATTTCAAGTCCAAGAATTAAATTCCAAGTGTTGTGATCAATTATGTCTATATGTGTTATTTCAACTCAACAAAAATACATTTTTTAATGACATTATTTTTAATATAATATGAATGACTTAAATTGGTAAAGATGGTTCTATTTTTGGTGTATCCCAAGAACTGGAAATTGATTTGTCAAATTATTACACAAAGGCACAGGCTGAATGACAGAAATATAGTATAACAAAAAATATTAATATGAAAAATGCTTATAAATTAAAAAATTATCCAAGCCCTACTGACGCGAATGACTTCGTGAGATTAAGTGATTTATCACAATATATATCCTTAAATAAAGCGGCCGTATATTCCAAAGATACAGAAGTGTTGATTTTATCTCCAGGTCATACATAATTCACAGTTCCAATTGAAAGAAATTTTTTATAAAGAAGGGCGTATCGTTTGTCTGAGAATAGAACAACGGGGGTATGATATGAATGATTTAGGGTATAATTGGTCATTTAAAATTGACCTAGAAGACCTGGAACAATTAAATCAGTCTCGTAAGGAAGAATATTCTCCACTTGGTATCGAGAATGAGTTTTGTGGAAGCACGATTAGTAAATAACAAATAAAATAATTTAATAAGGGTAAATATAATAATGGTTTTGCCCTAGTTTATATCATGAAAACAGAAAAAACAGGATTATATATAATAAGTAAGGAAATACAAAATGATTTAACTATGGAAAGATGGGGAGGTGATTTCTGTCATAATATTATTCTGTCATATATTTCTAATACATAAATGACAGCAAGAAGGCTTCAAGAAAATGATCATTTCTGTGTCCAAGCATACCTTCAAGAAAAGGGTATTCGGTATTTTAATAAATATGTTCTACAACATAAGAATGATGTATTTTCAATAAAAGATTGGCTTTATGCTGATGTTGATAAACCGACAACTTTAGAGTTAATTAAAATGTTAAATAATGAAAAAATTATAAAGTTAAGAAAACGTAAGGCTCTTTTAGAAATTCAGAATAAATTTTATTGGTTTCCTGTTGTAAAAAAAAAATATTTTGGATACAGGAATAACAAGAAATCCTGATGAATATATGTATGATATTCTATGGGGTGTAAGTGATTCAAGGATAGTAAGGGACGAGGAAGAAGTTGAAGAGAGAGAAGAGGAGAGAGAGAAGAGGAGGAAAAGGAGAAGAGAGAGGAGGAGGAGGAGAAGGAGAAGAGAGAGAAGGAGGAAAGAGAGAAGAAAGAGAAGGAGAGGGAGAAGAGAAATAATGAGAGGGAGAAGAGAGAGAAGGAGGAGAGGGAGGAGAGGGAGGAAAGAGAGAGAATAAATAAATATGAAAATATGGAAACCAGTGAGATTAAAAAATGATTGGAGGTATTACAGAAAATAAATAAATCTCAACGCACCGAGGAGGAAAACAAAGAATTGACAAGTCTATTGACATCGTTTTCAAGGAGAAGATATTGATGTTAATTAAAGTTTTTTTCATTTTTTTCTCAAATAAATGGAGGAGAGAGTAAAGACGTTTCTTAGGATTCTTTATGTTTTAAAAATTAAGATTCAAATGTGCATGTTGGAAACTAAAAAGGTTTTTGCACTCTGTAGGAATTTTTCTCATAAATAAATGAGTTATTGTCTCAAATGTAAAAAGAAAACTAATACTAAAAAATCTCATATTTTAAAAGTAAAAACAACAGGGTTATACAAAAAGGTATATGTTCGGTGTGGTTCAAAAAAAATCTATTTATCTCCAAACACAAACTCGGAGGAGATATACAAAGGTTTTTATCAGGAAGTAAATTTACAACTACTGGAATACTAGGGGAATTACATCTACCAGGGTATTCTTTCTGTGGTCCAGGCACAAACTTGGATAAAAGATTAGATGAGGCAGACAATCCTAAACCATGGAGTAAACCCATCAATAGGGTTGATGAAGTGTGCACGAGGCACGATATTGATTATGGGAATACCACAACGTTGGAAGAAAAACATGAAGCCGATAGAGAAATGTTGTATAATTTGTCTCTGATACAAAATCCAACCTTGAGAGAAAAAGTTGATAGGTTCATCGTGAAGAAGATGATCAGTGCTAAATTGAAACTTGGACTTGGAAATTCAAAAAGCTTATCGGCTCTAATGATGTCATTCAGACTTTAGAACAATTAGCTGATGAATTACATTAACCAATATTCACAAAGTTTCAGAGAAGGAAGGTTTATTCCAAGGAAGTTGATTATATCTGGTCCGCTGATTTGATTGAACTCAATAATGATAAGGGGTACAAGTCTGCTTTAACCGTTATTGATTTGAGGAGTAGATATGCGTGGGTTGTCCCTTTAAAAAACAAAACAGGTAATACTCGTATGTTAGCCTTTCAACAGATATTTACTAAAAGTAAGAGAAAACCTAAAAAAAATTGTGGACTGATGAGGGTAGAGAGTTTTATAACAAGACATTTATGAATTTTCTAAAAAATAACTATTACATTATACAGTACCTTTAATGAAGGAAAAGCCATTGTTATTGAACGTTTTAATCGTACCTTAAAAGAGAGACTATATAAAAAAAATTCACACAACTCGGTTCACAATAATGGTAATCTTTTATTCAGGATATTGTAGATAAGTATAATGACACGATTCACACGTCAATGAATACGAAACCATCAGAAACATTTACAAAATTAGAATGTGAAAAAGAGATTAATGTCAGAAAACCTAAGTTCAAAGTTGGTGATATCGTAAGAATATTGGTGGAAATCGCATTTTGAAAAAGGTTAATGGACAAAGCGATGGACAAATGAGCTTTTAAAAATTGTTGATGTTATAGATACAGTTCCTTGGACTTATAAGGTATATGATTTAGAAGGGGAAGAGATTTTAGGTTAATTTTATTCACAGGAATTACAAAAGACAAAACTAAGCAGATAATACTCATGGGAGCAATAGGTTGGCGCTTCACTCCCCTCTACTATACACCTTTATGGACACTCGAGGACCAAGTCCGAGGTGTATAACAGGTGGCATCTGCCGAGGGTTAAATTTAAAAATATATATAATGTGTGTCAAGGGGGACGTTCTTAGATCTGTGAACCCCAAACACAGAGTCCTCAACTGAATAGTCAGTCAAGGCTTAACTTTTGTTTGTTGGTGTGTGTGCAATGGGGGACGTTCTTAGATCTGTGAATCCCAAACACAGAATCCTTGACTACATCGTCAAGGCTTAACTTTTGTTTGTTGGTGTGTGTGCAATGGGGGACGTTCTTACATCTGTGAACCCCAAACACAGAATCCTTGACTACATCGTCAAGGCTTAACGTGTGTGTGTGTGTGTGTGTGTGTGTGTGTGTGTGTGTGTGTGTGTGTGTGTGTGTGTGTGTGTGTGTGTGTGTGTGTGTGTGTGTGTGTGTGTGTGTGTGTGTGTGTGTGTGAGATAATATAACAGAGAGCAGAATCAACCCCAACGCATCCCGAACCCACCCTTACCCGCCCTAACCCTCACATTCAAAATCTCAATCCCAACGCAAACCCCGCCCTAACCCTCACATTCAAAATCTCAACCCCAACCCAACCCTCGCCCAACACAATATCTTTTTTTAAATTCGTATTTCAACAATATATATTTTTTGTGTTTTTTTCTCTTCTTCCAATTCTGTTTTTTAAAGCTTTCAGGTTTGATTGAGTAGAAAGGGGAGTAAGAACCTTCCTGCATCTTCTTCCCAGAACTAACAATATATTTTTTTATGTTTTTTTCTCTTCTTCCAATTCTGTCTTTTAAGGCTTTCAGGTTTGATGAAGTAGAAAGGGGGAGTAAGAACTTTCCTGCACTTTATTCCCAGAACTTTCTTGATATTGCTCTCATCAAGCAACATCCAACAAAGAACTACATCGATAGGTTGAGATCCCCAATAGTCTTCTTGGTAGAAACCACATTTCAAGTCTCCAAAATAAACCCAACTTTCCAAGTCTCCAAGGTATAACTACATTCCTGTTGAGTTTCCAAGATATGTATCACATTGTGAGTTATCAAGCCAGAACCCACATTTCAAGTCTCCGAAATAAAACCAACTTTCAAAGTCTCCAAGGGATAACTCATTTCCTGATTTTTTTCAAAATTTGTCAGTCTCCAAGGTAGGCTCCATATTTAGAACCATCTTGGCAGAACCCTTTTCCCGAGTCTCCAAGATAGTTATTTAAACCATCAAAGCAAAACTCATTTACTGATTTTTTTTCAAAATTTGTGAGTCTCCAAGGTAAAACTTGTATTCTGACTCATCAAGGTATAACTTGTTCAGTGGGTATTGTCTTGATAACTCGCAATCAGTGCTATTGCTGTAAAACTCTTTTTCAGGATTTTGCTGGTCTCCAAGGTATAACTCTTTGGTTGGGTCATCAAGGTCGAGCTCATTCTGTGGGTCTTGGTCGCTCACAAGGTCTTCAACCAAACCGACAATTTCGCCCCAAGTTGTGGCAAAAGCAGTATTTTCATTTTGTATTTCAGATACAATTTCCTGTGAGAGAAAATATTCATGTATTAATTCAGTGATTTAATTGTTAAATTATTATATGCTTAAATCAAACTCTGTAAATAGGAAAATAAAATCTTACCTCAATAGATAAGAGGTTTGAATCCAGTTCATCAACTTGAAGGTTTAGTTCCATACAAGTAGTAGAACTCCAAGGAACTCCAAAGTCATCCCACTCAAGCTCAGCACAGCAGTCCATTCTCAGTAAAAGTAAAAATATGTTTAAATTCAGTCTGGGTTTGAAGCCTTTATAGAGAAAGACTGGTGTGTGTGTGGTTTCCTTTGGAAATTCCCTGGGCAAACCCAGACAAGCCTTGTGAGTCAGATATTGTTAGAATGGAGAAAAAAATTTTCAAAATGGAGAATTCTTTTGAAAATCGATTAACAGGAAATGATGTAAGAGTATGTGGTCCTCACAAAAGAGGGTGGGGCTGAGTAAAAGTGGGCGGGGTTTAGTAAAAGTGGGCGGAGCTTAAGGAAAGTGGACGTGGTTCATGGAAACTGGGCGGGGCTGAGGAAAAAGTGGGCGTGGATTCTGAAAAAGTGGGGTGGCTTATGCAAAAAATAATCTGCAACTCAGGAGGTGGTCAAACAAGAGCGTTAAGAGAAGTATATCATTTCATAATGACACAAAAGGGGTATCTTGGAAAATATAAAGATTCAAATGTTTTATTTTTAAATATTTTAGATGGGATTTTTGTGCAAAGAAAATTAAACTATTGAAGGAATTTGAGAATGAACAAATCTTTATAGGTTCAATGAGTGAGCTAAACAATATGCATTGGTTATTTGAAAAAAAAAGTGCTCCGAGGCTAAAAGGGGAGGCTATTAAAATCTCCATTCACTTACATGTTTTAGATATTTCAACAGCAGAGAATTCAACAGGTTGGGATAAAAAGGAGGTTTATTTTTTTAGGGAAAAAAATATGAATCACTGAGAATCCCCATTCACTTAACATGTGGGAAAGTGAGCCAGAATCAGTATATCTGCCCGTGTGTGTGTGTGTGTGTGTGTGTGTGTGTGTGTGTGTGTGTGTGTGTGTGTGTGTGTGTGTGTGTGTGTGTGTGTGTGTGTGTGTGTGTGTGTGTGTGTGTGTGTGTGTGTGTGTGTGTGCGCGCGCGCGCGCGTCCCGACCTTGTTTACATACTTTTTGGAGGATCATCCCTGCATCTTTTTACATTTCAAAAAAATATTTTTATTACTTGTTTCTTTACTCTTTTTGGAAATACAGTTTCTGTAGATGTTCCACTACTGATTTACAAATGTTGTAGTACATACTTTATAGACGTGCTCACATTGTAATGGTACTGTACATACTTTATAGACTATCTAACGTTCTAAATAGTACGTACTTTATAGACATATGTGTGGGTTGTTGCTGTCACAAACATCCTGATAATATTCCACCGTTAACCACGCCCACATGTAGGTCTGAATGGCAAATGTGTCTAGCGGCCCCGCCCCCATCAGGCTGATTGACAGTCACAGTCCCGCCCACCCCTCTGAAGATGTTCTTTGGCAAAAATGCTGTTTTTTATTTTTTAAAATTAATTCTTTAATTATTATCGATTTATTAATTACTTATTTATTATATTTCTCATCCTGGCAATATCTCCGGCATATTTTGAGATAGGAAGCCGATATTTGGACATGAAGGTGAACAAGTGATTTGGCTATAAAGGGTATTTTTGATTTATTGATGAATCAATTAATCGATTAATTATTCATTTTTCGATTAATTACTTAATTTTCAAAAAGTTACAGATTTGGATGAAACGGTGGTGGTTTAGGTATGCTATTTGCAATTGATTGAGAAATTAATTATTTTATGATTATTATTCACTTATTTTAATGATGCAATTAATCAATCAATTATTGTACACTGCTCCCTCCCAATTCCGACTCCATGTGCAGCAAGGCGGCATCGCCGGGTGCCTGGCGATGCTGCGCACTGAAGGATTTGGTATTTAGTTACTTGTCATTGGGGCGGTGTACTTTGAATGTACCGCTACTTCTTTCTGTTCCATTTATTATTAGTGTGCTACCAGTTTCACCGGCAGGGAATCTGTCTGTCTGTCTGTGTTTATTTGTCTGTCAATCGCCTGCAGGTCACAATTTAAAACTGATCTTCAAGAAACTTCACCAAATTGTAGTGGTGGTCTCAACTGAGAAACTTATTGATTTTGAGGTCAAAGGTCAAAGGTAATCTTGAGGTCAAATTTCTAAAATCGTCATTTTTTTTCATCCGATTGAGTTAAAATTTGAACAGCATTTGCATATTGTATCACTGAATTGGGAAAACAACTATTTTTGAGCTCATATTAGGCAAAAAGGTCAACTCAAGGTCGAACTTCTAAAATCATCAATTTTTTATCTGAAAAATTGTCAACTATTTTCATCCGATTGACTTGAAAAGTAAACAGCAATTTCTTAGTACATCACTGAATTTGGAACCCAACTATTTTTGAGATCAAAAGGTCAAAGGCCAACTTAAGGTCAAACTTCTAAAATCATCAATTTATATCTGAAAAATCGTTAATTTGCATCTTATTGACCTGAGCTTTGATTAAGATTGTCAATTTTCGTCTTAATGAAATGGACAATTTGATGTATCCATGGCAACCTTAGGGGGGTGCATTTTGCAAGTTTCGTGCTCTGCACGTCTTTTTCTTGTTACTTACGAAATCTAAAAATTTTGTAAGTATATTGATGACTTCCGTTTGTTTGTTTGTTTGTTTGTTTGTAGGCACGATAACTCGAGAACGGAAGAAGCTACCATTGTCAAATTACACCACGTGATTCAGGAGCGTGATGGCTAGTGCTGATTAGATTTTGGTCAAAATCGGTCGAAGGTCAAGGTCACAGTGAGGTCAAACATAATTCCGTAAATTCATGTGGAGAAATGGAGTATTTTTGCTTCGCTCGACGTTATGAGTTCGTTTTAACTTCGATTTTAATTTTGTCTTCGGTTTTTGCGATCGCTTAGGACGCTTAAAACTCGGTTGTTGAAATTCTGGTAAAAATCGGATGTTTTGGAGACGTTTTAAGATTGTATAAAAAATATTTCACTCGACGCATCACAGGTCGTCCCATGATGCAGTGCGCTCGAGCAGACACGTCGTTGAGTTACGTTAAGGTATAATATAATTGTGTGGAGAAATGGAGATTTTTGCTTCGGTCGACGTTACGATTTTTGATGGTTTGATACAGAATCATCGTAGAAACTTCTGGTTTGCGTCGCTACCTTCTCGAGAGACAGCTTTTATTAGACAAGGTCAGAGGTCAAGTTGACGATTTCGTAAGTACCAGTCTATGACTGCTTGTTTGTTTGTTTGTCCGCCCAGACATGAGTACGATTTTTTTCTTTGTAACCGCTTGTCAGATTGACACAAATTTTCACCATCTTAGTGACTACTCGTGTGAAATGTTTTAATAATTATGACGTCATAGGCCACATGCTGTGGCAGCCATGCTGGAAAAAAGGAAAAATTTTGGACCTCTGTATCTCCAAAACCGCACCGTGGAAAAATTGAAAATTGGCACATGTGAAGTGCTCCCCATGGGGAATAAGTGTGATTTTTTTAATGATTTTGTATTTAGTTATTTTAGTAAGTATAGGTGCCCTCGTTATGACATCATAATTACATATGTAGAACGCAACACCCGATCAGTATGAAACTGTTTGAGCAGCATCTTAGAGATAAATTGGTGACCAAAAAAAATTGATATTGTTAGTCACATGGTTTGGCAGCCATATATATATATATATATATATATATATATATATATATATATATATATATATATATATATATATATATATATATATTGGTGCAGATCTGGCGGTGACGGGATTCGGACGAGTGCGTCAATCACTGTCCGTAACCAGTTTGGGTTTTCGCACCCTACTCTCGACAGCCAAATGTTACAGATTCGGCGCTACCCTAACCACCGCCGTCTCCGGGGTTATAACGCCGGCTGGTTTGGCACAGGCCTCGGGTCACGCATCTCGAATCGCGATACCAACATACCCCTGGACCTTACCAGTTGGGGAAATAGACCCCGGTTACAGACTGGTTTTGGTCAGATACCGAGCGAATTCTGCCAGTCTGTAACCATTTTGGTTTTTATATCCAAATCGAGCGGATCGTTCCTCGGCGCGGCACGAATTAATTCAAAGCAGAAACTTCATATTAATCAGCCAGATTTATTGGGGACATCGGGGAATACGACACAAGCAAAGCATTCACGACAATGTTATAATTAATCTATAACCCGTTCTTAACTCGGGAGCTACGGATTACGGGTTTCGAAGGGAACTCTAACGAGATAAACCTTAAACGACATGCAGACAAGACACGGAGTACTTGGTGATGTTTCATGGACGAGAGGAAAGTGTCAAAAGTACGAATGTGGCTCATGACAAGCCGATGTCCACAGATTTGAGCTACCAAGCTCAAACACGCCGCGTGGCAAAATGGCACTCGTCCATGTGTCGCAGCCCTCACTAACGCAGCCTCGGCGCGTTCAGACCCCACGAGGTCGAATGCACCAGAGTGAAAGATCGATGGTGGGTTTCAGCTGGTTTCTCCCAAGGTCCAGTATACAAGTCCAGGCCTGGCCTGTTCACCAGACCAGGCCAAATCGAGGTGTTGGGCTCCGCAGGCTGGGTCCATGGGATTCCAAGACGTCGTCGAGCCGTGAGGTGAGTAGGGACAGTCAGAGGCTCCGTCACTGGACTCCGGATGAACCTGTCGATATCTCCTCACAAAAGCCGATCACGCCCCACCTCGGCGCTCAGTTTCACCACTGCCGATCGCAGACTCGGCGTGCTCAGGTTCAGTTTTTCTCCCGGCAGATTCACCCTGCCTTTCCTTTGCTCGCGCGCCCCGCCTCGGCGCTCTCCCGGCACCGCTTGCCTTCGCGGCGACTGCTCGCCTCCCAGCCGACTGCTCCTCATGAAAAACCCATCGCGCCACCTCGGCGCTCAGTTTCACCACCGCCTTCCCCCGGCGCTCCTGCAGTCTTTTCCTTCACTCACTCGCCTCAAAACCGACTGCTGACTCACACACAGCCAGCCCTATTCAGCCAATCGCACCACACCGGCGCTCAGTTTCACCACCGTCTTCCTGCAGTCTTTTCCTTTACTCACTCGCCTCAAAACTGACTGGCTCCTCCCTTCAGTTTCACTTGCTTCTCTAGGCCACTCCCCTCTCAGCGCTGGGCGGGGACTATTGTCGGGAGAGAGGAAGGAAGAAGAAGAACCTCTCGGTCCACCACCAATGTACCAACGATAGCCTCTTACACCTCCCGACACACATGTAGCGTCCATTTACTGAACAACCTGGTTGTTAGACGGAGACTTAATTCCTTTGGTACCAGGTCTCTTCGGAAAATCCTTGGCTATCGCTGGTCGGACTTTGTGTCCAACGAGCGGTTGCTGAGAGAGACTCAAATGAGATTTGTTACCTGCATAGTCCGTGAGCGTCAGTTGTGGCTGTATGGACATGTGGCTCGTTTTCCTTACGCTGATCCTGCTCACCAGATTCTCTCAGCGAGGGAGTCTCATGAGTGGAGGAGGCCAATGGGCCGACCACGTGCCTTGTGGTTGCAGCAGGTTGATTGGCATCTCAAGGAGATGGGGATGGGCCAGGCATCTACCTGGGGGATGGCCAGACGGAGGCCCCTGGAGTACCGGCAGAAAGTGGACGCAGCGACGCGCTGCTCCGGCGCATGCTCCCATACCTGACCTGACCTGACACCGAACATTTTGGGACAGATTACGTCATTTCGAAAGTCACGTCATATTTGGATGCATTCTTTGACCTTTCTCTTACTCATCATGTTCATTGCAGACAATTTAGGAGTTTAACTGCTATTTTTATGTACCACAAAAAAGGTCGACGTCAACTTGGAACCGCCCTCGTATCTTTTTATCGTTTGACTTTTATCTTCAGAATTACCAGGTCGCTATCGAATTGGCAGTAAAAACCCTGTTGGCTTGTTTATTACCTGCAGGAAGGGGGAAATCTTAATACTCTGCCTGCTTTTGTTTACATATTACATAAACCCAGACTTGCTGTTGATTCTTCACTCCCTCAAGGCAGCTGAGGTTGAGAACTTAAATGCCATCAAAGAAGAGGCGCTGAGGCCCCAAAGTCCCCTGAACGAATTGGAAAATAACATCTCTTCCTTTATTGTTACCTCCGCCACCGAAGTTGACGGAGGTTGTTTTCACCCCCGTCTGTCTGTCTGTGAGCACGATATCTCAGAGAGATGTGGACGGATTCAGATGAAACCTGGTGGGCAGGTTGGGTGTGTGACAAGGATGAATCGATTTGATTTTGATGAAGATCCGAATCCAGATACTCGGATTTTTATTTATTTATTTATCAAGCGATTCTTCACCATTGCGAGATGGGGCCCCAAAACGATAGATCGCATGATATTTCAAAAAGTTGTTGACGGATTATGACAAAACTAAGTGGATGAGTTTGGTAGGTGACAAGAACGAGCCAATTCGATTTTGGTTTCGGTTCAGATGCAGATCAAGCTGATAAGTGATATACAAAATGTAGTGTTCAGCCCGGCGGAGGTGTGTGCTGTACTTAGTGTCATTCCAGTTTAGTTATAATTTGCTTCGATTTATTTTACACTTGGTTGAAATAAACATAATCAACCACAGGTGTACCAATGAAGGTGTTTCTTTTTGTACTTGACAATACGTTACATTCTTTGTTTTTGTTTGCAGAGTGGCCTTGTCATAAGAATTTCTCCAAACCAGACATTTTTGCTACTCCAAATCATCCTTACATTCCTCCTTTACATCACGCATGCAACTGGAACATTATGGCTCCTGAAAACTACTTGGTCAGTTTGTGATTCGTTTTGCTGTTGAACGATGAATTTACGAGAAAGTCATTGACTTGATGAATTTACATACTTCAGTTTTAATACAGACCGTTTCAGTGATTTAGTGAGTAACGGTGGGTGCAGGAAAAGTAACTCCATCCCACTCAGGCTGCACCCCTGGTGAAGATACTCGAACATTTCTCAACGAAAGGTAATTGGTGCTTTTGTGAAATTGCATGCCACTAATATAAAATGTCAAACTTGTTTTGCAGGTACATCTGGAGTTTCTGTATTTGTACTTCGGCTGGAAAGGGTGGTGTGGACTTGCGAACATAAGTGTGGAAGCCATTCCAAATGAATCAAACACAAGTGTGGAAGCCATTTCAAGTGCAACGTCAACCAACACAAAATACCTTTGTGGCTCTATGGATATGCTGCAACCATTTCAATCGCCCAGATTCCATGTCACCTTTTGGAATTTGATAAATCGAGGCGATGGAGCTTTTGCATACTTCTGGTTCATAAGAGAGGGACAAGGTTGGTCATGGTGTTACTTGAATTGCCATACTACTTCTGTTTTGCATTCAAGGGCCGAGTTGAGAAAATATAGTTTGACCATCAGATGGAAATCTTTTGTACGCAGCACATGGCTGCAGGTAGTATCAATGGCTGGGGGAACAGCTGTGCTGCTAATGCTGTGCCCCTATAGAGGATGACATCCATAGAAACCCTGTAGGTTAGAACAGGAATTTGTTCAGGGTGCCTACTCTTCATGAAGGACACCGTGGGATCTTTAACATCCGCCAAATAATACCGGTGGATGGTACGCCCGATTGAACGTCCAATGAAACGTTCCGCCTGTGAAACACCAGGATGACAGTTTGTAGCGGGGCTGAGATTCAACCCGGACTAGACAGCTTAAGGGACGAATGTGTGTACCTCTAGGCTATCCTGCCTATCCCATCATGTGGAAATGAAAGAGATAGGAGAGGAGATTGGGACCATACTCTGTGCAGAGCGTTTGGTGCTGCTTAAGTAGTCTCCTTGGCTATTGGGCACAATCCTGGACGGGTCGCCACTCCGACACAGTATACCAGCATGCTGGCACTCATTTTGCTGACCTTGGAAGGATGACAGGCCGAGTTAACTCCACCTGGTATTAATTCAACAGCTGAACGGGATTTGAACTCAGGACCATAGCATCCAAAGCCCATCAATCAAACCATCAAGCCAACACCAGGCATAAAGAGATAGAATGACTTGGTTTTTCAAGCTAGCCATCAGTTAAAAATCATCTTAATTAACGAAATGCCTCAAAGGTAAGAGGAGAATCTGATGTGTTAACAACAATAAACAGCCCACTAAAGATTGTCGTTATGACATCATCAGCAGCCAAAATTGAAATGAAAGCAAAGTAGCAAAACTGCGACAGCATGAGACATTGCCACTTGTTTCATAGCATAGCAAACACTGGCACTGCTCTCTGATTAGTGACCAATCAAGAGAAAGATGAACCGACTAGGAGAGAGCCAATCAAAAAAAAAAAAAATGAACTCACCAATCTTGATAGAGACCCATGCAAAGACAACAACCAAACCATGAGGAAAGGGAAAGTGTGCAACCTGATCATGTGTTAAGAATGAACATTGGATAAGATAAATGTGTTACCTTCAATCAACAGGGACGACGATATCAGTTCAAAAAGCAGAGTTCATCGGAAACCTTCATGCTGTGTGAAATCGCATAAGGTTTAGGATACCAGGAAGCAAAGTTTGACCTGAATCAAAACAAAAATGAACATGTAAACGTCGAGTATATTGTTTTTTTCATTTATTTATTTCACAATATCTAAGGCTCGTAGTGGAGCTGACAAGCATACGTCACACGCATGCACATACAGGTGATTCCACGAGACACAACGCAGGACTGTTAGACGAGACAAACACAGCCACTGAGCTTGAGGGAAGTGCTGTCACTTCCTGAGGCATTCTGTGTACTTGTGACCGTCACGGCACTGACACTGACACCATCTTTCTCACGACACTTAGCTGAACATTTCCGAAGGAGGAATTTCCTATTCCCCATGGTTGTTTGTTCGTCCATGCTGTCTCCTTTTAAATGCTGAACATCAAGCAAGGAAGTAGCACGTACCACTTATAAAGTCCTTGGTATGACTCAGCCAGGGTTTTAACCGCTAACCTCCCAGACTTGGAACGGACTCTCGAACCATTACACCACTGAGACTGCTTTTCTATTTACTTATCGCTGGGAGTTGCATTCTTTAATGTTTATCCTGATGGGATTGTTTACATGTTGAGAAAAAAATATATAGTTTGACCATCAGTGATTAACTATTTTTAGTTTACAAGTAATTAACTATTTGGGCTTGTGGTAGGTATTGTGCTGTCCACCTCAAAAAAAATAAAAATAACTGCTCAAAATCACCATACGGGCTTATACAACTCTATGGGTATACACCTATGCCAAACTGTGTTGAAGTTTGCAAATGGACCACTTTTATCATTGTACTCATTACCTCCACCACTGAAGGTGAAGGAGGTTATGTTTTCACCCCTCTCTGTCTGTTCGTTACTTACTAAGTATATTGATCAGTCGATTTTGTTATTCTGTCCGTCTGTCCGTCTGTCTATTTGTTTGTTTGTCGCCTACAGGTCAAATTTTTAAACCAATCTTCACGAAACTTCACCACATGGTAGAGTTTGTCATAAGGAGGAAGCCTTTTGTTTTTGAGGTCAAAAGGTCAACATAGGCCAAAGGTCAACAACTTTGGTGGTATTTCTAAAATCCTCAATTTTCATCCGATTGACTTGAAATTTGAACAGGATTTATACTTCAGGTCACTGAATTCAACCAACAAATTATTTTCGACATCAACATGGACCAAAAGGTCAACATAGGCCGAATTTCTAAAATCTTCAATTTTCATCCGATTCACTTGAAATTTGAGGAGGAGTGATTCAAGGATAGTAAGGGACGAGGAAGGAGTTGAAGAAACTGAGACAAGAGAGGAGAAGAGAGAGAAGAAGGAGAGGGAGAAGAGAGAGAAGGAGGAAAGAGAGAAGAGAGAAGGAGGAGTGAGAGAAGGAGGAAAGAGAGAAGAGAGAGAAGGAGGAAAGAGAGAAGAGGGAGGAAAGAGAGAGAATAAATAAATATAAAAATATGGAAACCAGTGAGACTAAAAAAAGATTGGGGGTATTACAGAAAATAAATAAATCTCAACGCACCGAGGAGGAAAACAAAGAATTGACAAGTCTATTAGAAATATTTTCGACAAGACTATTAACATCGTTTTCAGGGATAACATAGATTATATTGGTGTCATTGTCTTTGATTAAAGTTTTTCATTTTTTTCATAAATAAATGGAGGAGAGAGTGAAGACATTTCTGAGGATTCTTTATATTTTAAAAATTAAGATTCAAATATGCATGTTGGAAACTAAAAAGGTTTTTGCACTCTGTAGGAATTTTTCTCATACATAAATGAGTTATTGTCTCAAATGTAAAAAGAAAAGTAATCTTAAAAATATCTCATATTTTAAAAGTAAAAATAACAGGGTTATACAAAATGGCATATGTTCGGTGTGTGGATCAAAAAAAGAGTCAATTTATCTCCAAACACAAACGTGGAGGAGATATACAAAAGTTTTTGTCAGGAAGTAAATTTACAACTACTGGAATACCAGGGGAATTACATCTACCAGGGTGTTCTTTCTGTGGTCCAGGCACAAACTTGGATAAAAGATTAGATGAGGCAGACAATCCTAAACGATGGAGTAAACCCATCAATAGGGTTGATGAAGTGTGCATGAGGCACGATATTGATTATGGGAATACCACAACTTTGGAAGAAAAGCATGAAGCCGATAGAGAAATGTTGTATAATTTGTCTCTGATACAAAATCCAACCTTGAGAGAAAAAGTTGATAGGTTCATCTTGAAGAAGATGATCAGTACTAAATTGAAACCTGGGCTTGGAAATTCAAAAAGTGTATAGGCTCCAATGATGTCATTAAGACTGAAGAACAATTAGCTGATGAATGACATAAACCAATAATCACAAAGTTTCATAGAAGGAAGGTTTATTTCAAGGAAGTTGATTATATCTGTTCCGCTGATTTGATTGAACTCAATAATGATAAGGGGTACAAGTCTGCTTTAACCGTTATTGATTTGAGGAGTAGATATGCGTGGGTTGTCCCTTTAAAAAACAAAACAGGTAATACTCTTATGTTAGCCTTTCAACAGATATTTAATAAAGGTAAGAGAAAACCCCAAAAATTGTGGACTGATGAGGGTAAAGAGTTCTATATATAATAAGACATTTATGAATTTTCTAAAAAGTAACAACATTACATTATACAGTACCTTTAATGAAGGAAAAGCCGTTGTTATTTAGCGCTTTAATCGCACTTTAAAAGAGAGACTATATAAAAAATTCACACAACTCGGTTCACAACAATGGTCATCTTTTATTCAGGATATTGTGGATAAGTATAATGACATGATTCACATGTCAACGAATACGAAACCATCAGAAACATTTACAAAATTAAAATATGAAAAAGAGATTAATGTCAAAAAGCCTAAGTTCAAAGTTGGTGATATAGTCAGAATATATAGATGGAAATCTCATTTTGAAAAAGGTTATGCAAAGCGATGGACAAATGAGCTTTTTTAAATTGTTGATGTGATAGATACAGTTCCTTGGACTTATAAGGTATATGATTTAAAGGGGGAAGAGATTTTAGGTTCATTTTATTGACAGGAATTACAAAAGACAAAGATAAATTGAATTTATTTTTTGACTCCACCCCTTTTTAAACTCCACCCCTTTTTGACTCCACCTACACCACACAAACCCCACACCACACAAGCTCCACCCCAACCCAACCCTAACCCAACATAATATCTTTTTTAATGTTTTTTTTTTCTCTTCTTCCAATTCTGTCTTTTCAGGCTTTCAGGTTTGATGAAGTAGAAAGGGGGAGTAAGAACTTTCCTGCACTTTCTTCCCAGAACTAACAATATTTTTTTTTACGTTTTTTTTCTCTTCTTCCATTTCTGTCTTTTAAGGCTTTCAGGTTTGATGAAGTAGAAAGGGGGAGTAAGAACTTTCCTGCACTTTCTTCCCAGAACTTTCTTGATATTGCTCTCATCAAGCACCATCCAACAAAGAACCACATTGATAGGTTGAGATCCCCAAGAGTCTTCTTGGTAGAAACCACATTTCAAGTCTCCAAAATAAACCCAACTTTCCAAGTCTCCAAGGTATAACCACATTCCTGTTGAGTTTCCAAGATATGTATCACATTGTGAGTTATCAAGCCAGAACCCACATTTCAAGTCTCTAAAAATATAACCATCTATCCAAGACTCCAAGGTAGAACCACAATTTCCAGAAATATTGTGGGTTTCTGCAATAAGTCTCACATCGTATAACTGTGGATCATCAGGTAAAACTTCATTTTTCCAATTTTTATGGGTTTCAGTGATAGATCTCACATAGTATAATTGTGGATCATCAAGGAAAACTCCATTTTTCCAATTTTTATTGGTTTCGATGATAGATCTCACATAGTATAACTGTGGATCATCAAGGAAAACTCCATGTTTCCAATTTTTATAGGTTCTGGCGATTGGTCTCACATATAGGTCATGTGGAGGTGGGTCGGTTCGTTCAGTTTCGTTGTGCAGATCACCAATCTAAACGAAATTCACCCTGTACATTCATGAGAACACACCATTGAAATTCCTACTTGTTTCCATATGCACAAGTTGACACACCTACAGTAATTACCATTTGAAATTACTGCCGTGAAGTGGGTGTGGCATGCTTGCAATCGCGGAGGAAACGACCAGGAAACAACAAATCAAGATTGCGGCGCCCATGGTTGTCGTGTGATTTCGAGTGATTTTTGGTCTTTCAACAACCAAATATGCGTTGTTTCATACACTTGGGCGCGGAGGATGATGAGAAAGTGATGCAATTCACGGATAAGAGCTGGCATAAGGTATGCGAGTGTGCCAAGGCTTGGTGCGACGCCACAGATAGTGAAACTATCAACAAATGCCGTTTGCTGGCTGATCAAATTATGAAACTGCTTCCAATGACTGATCCTCCTGCTAATGCCGGCTGTCACCGGTTCTGCTATGCGTTGTTTTGTAACAAGGATCATATAAAACGCGCTGAAGCTAGGAAAAGGAAATCAGAAGCCAGCACGACTGCAGTTTCTGCTGGAGCCAGTGAGGTGGTGGGCGGACTCGAAGAAGAGGGGCACTCATACCACAAAATACGTAGAAAATCCCTCAGAACCTCTGTAGAAAGGGTGGCTGGCAAGTCAGCTGGTGTACTGCCAAGAATTTGTATCATATGCCAGAAAAAGACAAATTCATCTGTGTCAAAGGAAAATCTCAATGTGATCAGTTGTCCCTGGCAGAAAGACAGGATGGAGGAAAGCTGAGGGAAACTGCTGAGCAGAGGAGAGATGAACGTGATGTGAGAATAATGACAACTATAAAGGATAAAGACTGTGTGGCGCTGGCAGTTTGTTATCACCGTTAATGTTATTACGAGTATGTGAATGACACACCACAGACAGAGTGAAAGTAAACTCCAAACTCAGAAAGTGAAGTACGACTTAACATTTGACATTTTCTGTGATAAAGTAATCCAGGTAAGACTCATTGATGGAAAGCAATCTATACATATGAAGAAGTTGTGTGAGATGTTCAATGACCTACTCAGAGTATGCGAAGGTCAGGATAAGGCCAACTACCAGGCAACAAGACTGAAGAAAAGACTGCAGGAACGGTACCCAGACATGATTTTTTATCGTCCACCAAAAATGTCTGAGAGCGAAGTGGTGTACATGAAGGACATTGATATTTGTTCCATTGCTCAGGCTGCTGTTGTAGACAGTCGCTCTACAACAGAAACAGTCAACTACAGAGGATGAAGCCAGCCAGGGTCCACAGCAGGGTGACTCAGGCCTCAATTTACATGTTCTATACTTGGAGCACTCATGGTGAGGGATGACCTGAACAAACACCAAAGTGTAGACATTGCATGGCCACCACTTGCTCCTGACTTCGACATTTCAAATGCTGAAAGTGCCATCCCTGTTGCATTGTACAACCTTGTTGCATGGATAGCGGGCCTGTCAGACGAGCCAACCCTGGAGAAATTTGTGGAACTCCCATGGCATATTCATCTGAAAATGCTCTCTGTTCTTCAAGACTGTTTCTATTGCATCAAGGGGTCAGACGTTTACTCTGAAGTCCTATGCATTGGGCCTGACTGTGAAACATTGGACTGGTTCTTCTCGACTGTTAGGATTGCTCAACAAGCTTGGGCATTGTGTCTCAGTCAGTACTACACAGGCGTTGGAAACCGCTTTGGCGCTGTTGCAGATTGATCAGGATGGAAAACTGCCCTTAAACTGCCTCAGAAATGTACCGACAATATTTGTGTATGATAACATCGATTTCAGTGGGTCTCATGGGACCACTCACCACACCAATGGATTGATGATACAAGACGCACCCTCTTAGCCGATTCAGCACGCTCGTTCAGTGACTCCAATTAGCCGTCGTCAGCGGTCATTAGTTGGGAACACGCCACCCATTCTCAAGTATGGTGGCGGGAAAAGGCAAGGGACCACAGCCTTTTACAGTTGTGACATTGACATCAGTCCGTCACAAGAGGACAGGCTATCGCTGGATGTGCTCTATTACACAATGAAAACGGTCCAGAAAACAGACGGGCGGTTGCCAACATGGACTGGGTACAACACCCTCCTTCGTCAGGATGAAGAGTTGACCAAGTCAGCCATCATCTACCATCCTCTGATCGAGGCATCACCCACGGAACTGGACACCGTTTACACGGTCCTACGCCAAAGCATCGATATGGCTGATAAACTGGAACGTGAAGTAGTTCTCGACTTTGACCTTGCGATCTACAGTAAGGCGCAGGAGATTCGTTGGTTGCACCCGGAGTTGACAGAAAGGTTGGTAATTCGTCTCGGCGAATTCCACCAACTCATGAGCTTCCTCGGCGTGATCGGAAAAAGATTCAGAGACGCAGGTCTGCTCGACCTCATAATAGAGTCTGGTATTGCCGCTCAGCGTTCTGCAAATTCAGTAATAAACGGCCACCACTATAACAGGAGTCTGCTCTGTCACAAGCTCGTCTACGAAGCGCTAGGAAGACTATGCTTCCAGGCCTTCATGGACTCCCTCACAGAGGAGATGCGTGTGCGATTGTTCGTCTCCGTTGTTCGAACAGTTAATGTCATCGGAAGAGGTCTCGGAAATGTTCACACGCTGCAGCAACTTCAGACAGCAGCAATGTACAGTGAGCAAAATATTCACATTCTGGTGCTCCCACTTGGAAATGCTGGAGCTTGCACTAGAGCTTATACGGGCAACTCGTACTTCTAATTGGCCGAAACACCTTGCGATCACGAGAACATCAATGCCCTGGTACTTTGCGTACGATCACCTGAACTGTGCAAGGTACTTACCCGTTTACTGGCTGGAAATGGCCGAGCTGGAGCACTCCCACCCAGACACCTATCAAGCGTTCATGGACGGCAAATGGACTGCCCAACAGCATTATGGATTTAGTAGTGTTGTGTGCGATCAGATCATAGAGCAGACTTTTAATAGGGACAGCAAGACCAGTGGAGGCATCATTGGTTACACTCTGAAAAGCACAGCTGTGAAGAAGTGGATCCTGTCCGAACCAGCACGTGTGGAAATCGCAAGGAAATGTGAGTCCATGGCGGGTATCCACGACGAGCCCCGAACAAGAGGACTTGGTAGTGTCGAGCTCGAAGAAGAACGAAGCAGTGGTGGTACAAGTGATGGACACAGTACTTCAAATGATTAACCCTTTCTCCGGCGCTCACCTTGAACTCGTCAATATTAGTTCAGGTGTCATCACACTGCCAGCCACTTCCGCGGACTTGATGAACGCGTATGTCAAGGGAGAGAATGCTGTTGTGCAATTCATTCGTGATTGGCTTCTCTCGGGTGAGGTCCCATTCTTCAGTCCGATTTCGAAGGCCAAATTGGCAACTTTCTCGAAGGCGCGAGGCAAGTTGGCGACTCCCCACCAGCAGACGCCGAAGGTTGAAATTGCGAATGAACGTCGTTTTTTCACACGACTGCTGTTGATTGACGAGAAAAGCAATGTAACACTCCATGATCTGCTCACGCACCCACTGGCGAACATATATTTCCCGCTGGCATCGGGTGATGGTTCGATTGCAAAGACGGACAAAGCCAAACTCCGCAACCATAAACTGAAACTGTGGCCCGATTGCCGAGTGGATGCTCGGCCTATCCAAGGTGCAACGATTGTGGATGGAATGGCCGTTATTCAGGCGATAAAGGCTGGTTCACTGCCTAACACTTTCAGCAAACTGGAAGAGATGGTGCTGAACATCGTAGTGGCCAAAGCACGACATAAACAATCTTTGAGACTGGACGTGGTGTTTGATACTTACCCAAGTATCAGTATCAAGTGCCTGGGGCACGCCAGACGAGTGGGCAGGGCGGGCGATCTTCAGGTGCGAACCATCTACGGACGCGATCAAGCCCTTCCAAAACAGTGGGCCAATTATCTCCTGAGCGGAGCCAACAAGGAGGCTTTGATAGAGTTCATCGTCGAATCGTGGACGAGAAACATCTCTCCATCAAAACTGGGCGACATGCTGTTGTACGTCAGTCATGCCGGCAAATGTCAGAAAATCGAGGCGTCAAATGGTGTCATGACTGTCGTCAGTACCTGAACTTGAATGTGACCATGAGGAAGCTGACACGAAGCTCCTGCTACATGCCGCTCACGCGGGACAGAATGAAGAGTCGGTGCGCATAGAGAGTTTCGACACCGATGTGTTTGTGTTGGCATTGGCTCACTCGAAGTCGATTCGAGCACGAAATTTCCATCTGGTCATAGGAAGTCCCAAGGACATTATCGTCGTTGACATTAGGAAGCTGAGTAATGCCCTGGAAAGTTCTGTCTGCGATGCGTTGATAGGTTTGCACAATTTCACGGGAAGTTATACCACCAGTGCATTCCACGGTAAGGGCAAAACAAGGCCATTCGACTTGATGAAGAAAAGTCCCCATCTCATCACCTGTTTCGGGAGCATTGGTCGAGGATTCAAGCTAGATCAGAATATCATTCACGACCTGGAACAATTCGTCTGTGCCATGTACAATCAGCCGACCATGAAGAGTGTGGATGAGGCTCGCAACAAGCTATTCTGCAGCCAGTCGCTCGGAGAACAGAAGTTGCCGCCTACAAGCGATGCTATGATGCTGCATTGCAAAAGAGTGAACTATCAGTCTGCGATCCACCACCGCGCGACTGAGAGGTTTATAGAAGCCCCTTCTCCTACATTTCACGGATGGGTGGAACGCAACGGAGCACTGACTGTTCACTGGCTGAGCAAACCACCAGCGCCGAAGGAACTGTCAGAGGCGACGAAATGTAATTGCAAGAAGATGAAATGCGAGACCAACCAGTGTTCTTGTCGGTCAAAAGGACTGTCCTGCACAGAGTGCTGCGGGTATCAAAACTGTGCCAACGATGAACAGACCCGTGCAGAAATGGAACTTATGGATGATGAAAGCGGAACTGAAGATGATTCCGACGACGAACTGTGAATGCGGGTGTCACACTGCTTTTGCTGTAGTGATCTACTACACAGTAGTATTCAGGTTAGTTCGCATGTAATAGTGGACTTGAGTTTTGTCATAGCAGCAGTCAAGAGCCGAGTTCAGCAACCGCTTCAGAGCAAGAAATACTGGAGTTCTAAGACAGTAATCCTCTTGTGGCGGTTCTACTTTTCATCAGGCTGAGTCGTGCAGTCTCTTTGTCTTTGATTTAATCCGTAATAGCCAATGTAACTGTCTTTAATAGGCGCTGTAACTGCCTTTAATAGTCAATGTAACTACCTTTAATAGCCAGTGTGGCTGCCTTTTAAGCCAAAAGTTTCCTTGGTCAACTCGAAGGCCTGTCTGGTCGGTCCAGACGTTTTCGGCTGGTAAAAATATGTCACTGCTTCGGTTTACGACCTTTAATTATAAACATCTTTAATAACAGTGAATAGGGCTCTGTATAAACATATTGTATCATTTTAAGACCTCACAAGAGTTTTCTTTGACGTACATATCAGTCTATCCTCGATTCTTCATTTCTGTGTCAAAATCGTGCTTTAATGTTCGGTGTATCTTTAATTGCCAAAAATGACCAATTGTGTCACATCCTCGACGTGGAAACAAGTGGATTTGGACTCAGCGTCTAAAATTCTTAAAGTATGCCAAATTTCATCCAGATTGGTGATCTTCACAAAGAAAATCATTTTCTGAAGGTAATAGCGAGTGCCTCCACATGGTCTAATAGTATAACTGTGGATCATCAAAGAAATCTCCATTTTTCAAAATTTCTGAAATTTGTGAGTCTTCTTGGTAAAACTTGTATTCTGGCTCATCAAGGTATAACTTGTTCAGTGGGTATTGTCTTGATAACTCACAATGAGTACCATCGATGTAAAACTCTTTTTCAGGATTTTTTGGGTCTCCAAGGTATAACTGTTTGGTTGGGTCATCAAGGTCGAGCTCGTTCTGTGGGCCTTGGTCGCTCATAAGGTCTTCAACCAAGCCAACAATTTCACCCCAAGTTGTGGACAAAGTAGTATTTTAATTTTGTATTTCTGATACAATTTCCTGTGAGAGAAAATATTAATGTATTAATTCAGTGATTTAATTTTCAAATTATTATATGCTTAAATCAAACTCTGTAAATCGGAAAAGAAAATCTTGCCTCAATAGATAAGAGGTTTGATTCCAGTTCATCAACTTGAAGGTTTAGTTCCATACAAGTAGTAGAACTCCAAGGAACTCCAAAGTCATCCCACTCAAGCTCAGCACAGCAGTACATTTTCAGTAAAAGTAAAAATATGTTTAAATTCAGTCTGGGTTTCAAGCCTTGAAATAGAAAGAATGGTGGGTGTGGTTTCCTTTGGAAATTCCCTGGTCAATTCCAGGAAAGCCTTGTGAGTGAGAGATTAACTAGAAATGATGTAGGAGTAGGTGGTCCTCACAAAAGAGGGCGGGTCTTAGTAAAAGTGGGCAGGGCTTAAGAAAAGTGGGCGAGGCTTATGGGAAAGTGGGCGTGGCTTATGAAAAATAATGTGTGGCTCAGGAGGTGGTCAAACAAGAGAGAAGTTTATCATTTTATTTCTGCTCAACAAAGACATATAAACCAAGAACTAAGTTCTAAAATAATATTTGTGAATATACTCGATGGTGATGAATATAATCGGAAAATTAATTTATTACCTCGAATAGAACATGGACAAATATTTATTGGATCACTCTTTGAGTGGAGTGAAAATGTAAAAGGAAATCAGTAAGACTCAGTTTAACATGTGCTCAATGGGGCAGAGATCTCTCTTCTTTTGACCCCATGGACCGAGAGTCAGAGGGGGCGGGGGTGGGGGGTGGGTTTTTTGGACCCTGAGACAATTTAACATGAGCTTGTATGGGAAAAAAATCATTCTCCTGTTTTGTCCTGATTGACCTCGAGTCAGAAAGGTTTCCCAATACATTTCTATGGGGTTTTTTTTAGGTCTCGAGACAGCTTAACATGAGCTTGTATGGGAGAAAAATCATTCTCCTGTTTTAACCGAATTAGCCTTGAGTCAGAAACGTTAGCCTATACATTTCTATGGGGGGGGGGGGGAATCAGTCTCCTGTTTAGGGGTTTTCAGGGTTTAATTCACAGAGTTTTCCCCCTTTACCCCATTCATTTGCATGGATGCCTCAGAAGCCCCATTAATCCTCTTCAAAGTTGGAAAAATCGTGGATGTGATACGGTCAAAAAAAATTCGCCCAATCTTGATGAAACCTGGTATGTAGGAAGGGGTCGATGAGTGATGCACGACGGTATGACTTTAGACCTGATTGAAGGTCAATGTCAAGGTCACCGATGCTGTAAACTTGTGAAATCATCCATTGTCAAAATATCAGCCACCCTTTATGACTCAGAAATGCAGTTTGATTTCTGAGGTCCGGTTTCTATCCTTTTGAAGACTCATTGATCATGAATGTTCCAAATCAACCATTTTCAAAATCTATCTCTGGATAACTCAGAAATGTAGTTTGATTTCTGAGGTTTTCTATCCTTTTTACTCCCGGGCTTTCGTCGATACGTTGAACCAAAAGACGAGACGACATCGAAGCCATTCTAAGCCGATCAGAGATCCACATCTACAGAGCTTCAGAGATGACCGTCACCCCCAACGGGGGGTAATTTTTCGATCTATCTGCAGTATGTACAAATGCAAGTTTCACGATTGTTTCTGAATGGGGTAAACATCGTAACTGTCAGGTATGGATGCTAGGTGATGGCCCCATTGGTCCATATTTAAACATTTGACTCATTTAAACGTTCAGTAATTGCGTTAATCAGGTGTCTGGATTCAAACCATTGTCCTGGCTGCCTCAAATTGTGTTTCGGAGTGACAACAAATCCTGGAGAACGACAAAGGGTTTGCTTCTGTTTATGAATATGTGCCTGCACTCTCTCGCTGTCCGAAGCATCAGAAAGATGCTGTTTATTGCTAATTCTCCTGAGGGCCGAAGGGAGGGGGGGCAGCCCACTTGCCAAGTTGTTTCTTTCTTTGCTTGCTTTCTCCGCCTGGGAATAGGTTTTATATATATGCATTTTGGAGTATAATTTGTCAGTGTGTTTCTGAGGCTTGACCATCGTTGGTTCGAGTCCTGCACCACATTCCGCACGCGTTGTGTCCCAAATAAACCGCACATTCGAGTATCCTCAGTTGACTCACCTCAATTCTTGGCCGGGATTGAAGGGTCTTCACAGTAACCACAGCACATAATGCTGGATGATACCTCATTTAAGAGTTCTTGGGTCCGGACAGTTAACGCATGTGGAGGTCGAAAACTATCGAGATTCACTCAATTTCGAATTACGTGAATTTTTGTTTCACACACTGATGGTTTATAGGCTCGGGGTTGCTGGTTCACACACCTATCGGAAGTAAGCAAAACATATTGGAGTAAGGGTGGGGGTGGGGTTGTGCACTTGAAAAAGAAAGGGAGAGTGGAGCAAGGCTATGTTCCCTCCTCCATATATACACAAGAAAATGTGAAATTTCTAAAGCATTAAACTCATCTTTTTCTACTGTTTGGAGAATTATATTGAGTGAACAAAAATTTTTAGGAATGTGACAAAATTAACCAGCTTCATTGAGCTATATGCTTTAATGCACTCATTGCTAGACCTCTCCCCCAGAGAGACTGCCGATCTATAGCACCTGCCAGATCTGTGAATATATTTTTGGAGATTTTGTGAGGTGCTCCACAGGTAATCAAAGCAAATCTGGTAAGAAATGGACGTTTTACAAAAAAGTTATAACGTTTGCACGGACCCTGAACCGATGTACCACGTGACACATGCACAGGCAAGCAGGCAAAATGGCAGATTTTCTGCAATGTTTATTTCATCGGCAATTGAACTTTGCGATTTCTCCAGGGTTGTTCTGCATTAAGCTGCAACTCTTTTGTGTATGAAGTCATTTTATTTCATTAATTCATTTTATTTCATTCACTGCTGTGTGTGCAGTGAAGATGGGCTTTAAAGTGAAAGGGATCCTTTATTGTATGCAGCGACAGTCAAGCCAACCTTTGCTTTTCAACCATTTAATTGGAGTGCATGTATGAGTGCTTAAAACACTTGCCAAGTGCCCATTGTCGACAGCGGTATCGCGCTACGTCGTTCTGAGTGAATCATTCACGCTCAACGGACGCTTTTTTCCATGCCACCTCATTCAGAGCGAGTGGTTCGTGCTCCGTCACCTTGAGCGATTGGTTCGTGCTCCGTCACACTGAGCGAGTGGTTCGTGCTCCGTCACCCTGAGCGAGTGCTTCGTGGCTGAAGACAAGGTCCTCAAGCAGCTATCAAACTTCTAGACTGGTCTCCGATCGCTACTTTCTCCAACATCAACTAGACCTGGGAATTATTTCAAAGAAACTTGCTCTCCCTCATGCACAGATTTATCCCCTCTCGTCTTCAGTTGTCCTACCCTTCCTCCCGCCCATGGTTCAATGAAGCTTGTTGTGAGGCAGTTGTCCCAAAACAACTTGCCTTTGCCTCATGGAAAGCAAACCCAACTGAGGGTAATCGCAGTTCCTTCAACAACAACAAGTGTGTATCTACCCTCAAGAGAGCCGGAAGACAACATCTTTCTGATCTCAAGTCTGAACTCCCAAACGTCTCTCCCTCCTCCAAGTCCTGGTGGCGTCTCATCAAATCTGTCTCTGGTGTATGCTCCCCCTCCATCCCCTCCCTTACCTCCATCAGCACTGCTGATACCGCACGTGAAAAGGCTGAATGCCTCAACTCGGTGTTTACATCTAAATCTTCTTTCCCAAACCCATTGCTTTCTGTACCCACCTGACCCAGTCGCACCCAGTTGTCCCTGGACTATGTGTCCTTGTCTTCTGACAAAGTGGAGAGCTTGCTGTCAAAGCTCAACTCAGATTTTGCAACCGATCCAGACGGCATCAGCCCATGTGTCCTAAAAACCTGCTCCTCTGCACTTGCTCACCCTCTCTCTGTTCTATTCACCCTCTCATTTGCTCAGTCATCTACCATCTGCTTGGAAATCAGCAAACATCACTGATCTGCATAAGAAGGTGCAAAAACAGATCCCTGCAACTACAGACCAATCAGCCTTCTGTCAATCATCAGCAAGGTTATGGAATCCATCATCGCTTCAGACATTAAATCCTTCCTCTTCTCCAATGGCTTGACTTCCGATCAACAATTTGGTTTCAGACCAGGTCACTCGACCCTGGATCTGCTACTTCTGCTCTCCCAACAATGGATGGAGGTCCTCAATGCCGGACATGAAATCAGAGCCATCACACTAGACATATCGCGTGCTTTTGACACGGTTTGGCACCCTGCCCTTCTCACCAAGCTCTCCTCCTATAGTATCCAAGGCCATCTCCACTCATGGCTGGCAGACTTCCTCTCCTGTCGCAGCCAACGTGTGGCCATAAATGGAGTTCTTTCATCCCCTGTTCATGCTGGAGTTCCTCAAGGCAGCGTTCTGGGCCCTGTTCTTTTTCTGATTTTCATCAATGATCACTCCGACTCTCTGGAAAATCCTCTTTTTCTCTTTGCTGATGACTCCACCTTCTGCCGTACCATCTGGCATCCCTCAGACCAGGAAGAAGCAGCTTCTTCGCTCACTGCAGATCTGGATAAAATCACAAACTGGTCCAACACGTAGAACATGTCTTTCAATCCTGACAAATCTCACACTCTCACAATATCTCTCCAAAAGAACCGTTTGGAACCCCCCCCACCCCCACCCCCATCTACTTTCTCAACAATCCTCTGGAAGAAGTCCTTTCATTCAAGCTTCTGGGTCACATCAACTGCCATGATTTTTCCTGTGAAAGCCACATTTCTAACCTGGCCTCCAAAGCTCATCGCCAATTGGGCATCCTCCATCATGCAAAGTCCTTCCTCGGCCCACCTGAGCTCCTGACCACATACAAAGCTTTCTTGTGGAAACCAAGGTATTTAGGATCATTGGTATCCCTCATGGTGAGACTGAGTCTTTGGGCCTCTCACTCTCTCACCGCAGGAAGGTTGGTGGTGTTTCTGTCTTCTCCCATCTCCTCTCCAGTCTCACTGCCCCTGCTCTGTCTGCTATATGTCCCCCCCCTATATTTCCACAAGGTGCTCAAGGTCTGCCAGCAACCCTCTTCTGGTAAAACTACCAAAATCCCGAACCACTGCTCACCTTCACTCTTTCATTCCTCTTTTCTCCTGCCTTTGGAATAAACTCCCACACTCTCTTCAATCTCATTCTTCCCTTCAGGTCTTCAAAACAGCCGTTCACCACCACCTCTTCCCTTCCCCCATCCAAAACCATGATCTTTTCTGCCCCCGTTAGTTCACCCCAAACCTACCTCCTTCAAATTCCTTGCCTTCCTTCCCGAAAGTTCCCTGTTGTGTAAGGTCCTGAAAGTCCCTGTGGTGTCCGTCTTGTGTACCCCGTGTACCCCGCCCTCATCCCTCTCTCTTCCACAGATCTCCTAATGTCTCTGTTCCCCACTGTTTTGTCCTTCCCTCTCCCGCCCCTCTTGTCTCCTGCCCCCTTTGTTGTGTGTTGTGTGTTCACTCTGTTCACCTCAACAATGTATCCAAAAAAACAAAACATTTTGTACACCGCTCCCTCCCAATTCCATCTCCATGTGCTGCACATGCCCTGGCAATGTCGTGCACTGGAGGATTGTTATTTATTTATTTGGCATGGGGGCGGTGTACTTTGAATGTACACCTCTACTGGTTTTGTTTTCTTTAATTTTGGGTTGCGTGCACTCACCAAGAGACAAAGAAACTTCCTTACGTTGGAACCACCATCATATGTTATGGCTTTCAAATGCTGATGACTTCACTCAATGAGAATATCATTGTGTATACATTTGAATGGGAAGCCATTTTTTTCCCCGTGTCATCCCTCTATATGAAGTATTGATATATATTTATGTGTATGTATGCGTGTGTGTATATGTAGATATATATAAAAATGATGGGCCCAGACCAGAAATCGAACCTAGGTCCTCTGGAAAACCATACCAGTGCTCAATGCTCTGCCATCTGAGCTATCTGGGTGACCCACTGACTAAGTGACGCAATTCTTCCACATATACAGGTGCCGCTCTCATTCTCCTACTGCTTCCAGGACACTCACTGCCAACCATAGGAGCAGCTAGGACCTGCTCTCGAGAGGGTCTTCCCCCTGTGGGGGGACATGTCCGCTACCAAACACCACAGGGGGCGTAATAATATAATTAGAAGTGAGCAGAATAGAACAATATCATAAATATATGTGGAAAAATTATAAGCCCAGACCAGGAATCAAACACAGGTCATTTGGAAAACCCATACCAGTGCTCTACCATCTGAGCTATCTGGGTGACCCACTGACTGAGTGACGCAATTCTTCCACAAATACAGGTGCCACTCGCTTTCTCCCACTGCTTCCACGGTACTCACTGCCAACCATCGGAGCAGCTCGGGCCTGCTCTCGAGAGGGAGTTTTCATGAATATTAGCTCAAAAAGTATATGTGGAAGAATTGCATCGCTTAGCCAGTGGGTCACCCAGATAGCTCAGATGGCAGAGCACGGGTTCAGTTTTCCAGAGAACCTGGGTTTAATTCCTGGTCTGAAATATGTATGTGTGTGTGTATATATATATATATCCTGACATTCCATGTGACTCAAACCTAATCAGTGTCATTTTGCCCAAACAGCAAATTGCAGCACATTTGTCAAGAAAGAGGGGTTCATACTGAGTCCAGGATTTCCAGAAAGTCCACAAACAAGTTCGGTCTGTGACTGGATCATTGAGGCACCCGACAAAAACGTTGTCAAGCTTCGTTTCACCTCATTCGACGTTGGTGTTCTACCAGAAACAGAAGAATGCGACTTTTGGAAAGATCATGTAAGTTTTCATGAATATTAGCTCAAAATGGTCTCTGATTTCTGATCAAGTATGCATTTTTTCACAATGGCCTCACTCTTAATTCTTTCACCATTTTTTATTGCCACATCATTATTGTGTGTGTGTGTGTGTGTGTGTGTGTGTGTGTGTGTGTGTGTGTGTGTGTGTGTGTGTGTGTGTGTGTATGTACCATGGAACCAAGCTGAGGTTGAGAGAGACAGTGAGACATGATCTGAATACAGTTGATCATAGAGAAGGCAGCTGGCTCCATGTTGGTCAGGAAAGGTTCTTGGGTTAGATACCGATACCAAGAAGAGAGTGGAGATTGACAGAGTGAATCATGATATAATGCTGTTCTTGCTGTTGCCAAATGAGAACTGACATCGAATGCTATTGCCTATTTCAAGTATGATATGTGTTTGAGATCCTTTGGAAGAAGTCAAAATATTGCAAGGGATAAATCCTCGACAACTCACCAATGTGGTGAGGAGCTTACCCAAATGTAAGCTGAACCAGCACCATCCCAATGATGGCCTTCTCTCGAGGTTCAATGTCTGTGCACGTAAAGGGTCTCATGTATTGGAAAATGATCAAACCAATTGGTGGGAAATTTAAAATCGACTGAATAATGTTTGATTAAATTAATGTTCTTTCAACACAATTTAAATTTGGCATAAATAGAGAACAGGGAGATGAGGAAGCAATGACCATAGGAAGGTCTACAATGTGCTGATGCATTGTTCATTATAACTGCAGTTATATATTGGCAACAATTTGTAATTGTTTAGCCTCTCCCAATGATATATATATATATATATATATATATATATATATATATATATATATATATATATATATATATATATATATATATATATATCTCTCTCTCTCTCTCTCTCTCTCTCTCTCTCTCTCTCTCTCTCTCTCTCTCTCTCTCTCTCTCTCTGCCCACCTTTCCTGTGATGCCTTCAGGTGAAGGTACAGGATGGAGGTAGCACAACCTCTTCAATCATAGCACGACTCTGTGGTTCGACCACCCCTGTGACCATTATCTCCAGCAGCCAAACATTGCGCCTTTCACTGTGGACAACAAACGACGTCAACTACCGTGGCTTCAACATCTCTGTTTCATTCAAAAAGTTGACCCACCTGGGTATCCTCACTAATTTTAGATTACCTGTTATAATTCAATCCCATCCTCGTGTCGTGAATGAGAGAGAGTTTTGGAGCCATTTCATTTTTATAATACTGTATACAATGGATGGATGATGTGTTCTTTACAGATAAGCGTGGTTCCATGTATGTGGTACAACTGGGGACAGAAAAAGGTGGATCCCTGATTTCTCCCAACTGGCCGTTTTATTATGCTCGACTGTGTATTGCCAAATGGGAGATAGAAGCACCTCCTGGAAAGGTCATTCAACTCAAGGTATTTTACTCAAAAGAAGCAACGCAGTAAAGTGTGGTTTGTGACAAAATTTGATATTATATTGTAACAGGGTCAGAGTTCGGGGCTACCACAAGGTGTGGGACCAGGTTCTCCAGGACCTAAGGCTGATCTTCCTGATCTCTGGCCCTGAGGCCACCGACCATAGATAACTCCGCAGTCCTACAGGCTGCAGATCTTACACAGCCGTAGCCGCTTGACTTAGTCCAACGGCCAAGCAGGATTACGCTTCGAGATTTCCACAATACCTTTCTATTGGCACAGCAACCGAACTAGAGGCCACATCCTCAGTGCCGCACCGAGTCATCTGCTGAGTGGAACAGATAGGTGCAGCACCAGCTAGTTACGTGAACCAATTAGTGGGGTAGAACGTCCCAGGCTAACACGACGAAGTACGGACTATGCCAGATCATTGAAGGAAACGATGTGATGAGCTCGGGAAAGTACAGGGAAAGGTATGTGATACAGTCAAGACAATGTGTTTATTTACAGCAGGGACATACAAAATGGGTGAGGTATGGCAGACATAGAGTAAGCAAAAGAAGACAGTGCAGAGCTAACCCGATACTAATACTTGCAAACAATCTTAGTTATGCTAACAAAACAGGCACCATCAGAGTAACTCCACGGAAGGGTAGATTTAGAGAGAAGATTGAGGCTTTTGCGACTTCAGTGCTCACCTGGCACAGGCTAGCGAGGCAGATGCTTTCCTACGCTGGGGAAAGGCAAGGGAAAGGGGACTGGAACCGATGGGTGTCGCTGTGCGGCTGGGCTATTGTTCCACCTCGTCCTGCGGCGCTCCGCTCCATCCCGTGGTGCTTCACCTCAAACCCACCACCAGAAAGTTCACCAATAATTAGGCCGAAAAGAACCTCAAAGAAAACCTCTGAAATATCCCCTGAATGAATCTCATGAAACCACCATGAAAAACCTTCCAAAAAAGAACCTCCAACAGCTCTGTGTATGTTCCGACTGAGGCGAGTAATCTCATTGTGAAGGAGACATTCGATTCCGCGTTCGAGTCTGTGGTTGATCAGTGCCCCAGGAGAGATACTCTTCGAGTTTTGGGGGATTTCAATGCACTAATTGGCACTGATAGGAATGGTTATGAGAGGTGTTGGTTCCCATGGGTGTAGAACCAGAATAGCGCTAAGTTCCTTGACGTCACAAGATGTCGTGGACTTATGGTGGCTGGTTTATGGTTTCAGCGGCCACAGGCTCATTGTTGGACTTGGTATTCTAATGCTGGTGGTGTGGCAAAGGAGATTGGCAATGTTCTCGTTGAGTGCTCAGTTCCTCATTACCGATCACAGGCTTGTTGTAGCAACTCTGAAGCTGTGACTCATGTCCGAGAGAATGGTACCATTCCAGCCTCGGCTGGATGAATGGGTAGCTGGTGAGATTGCGAACAGGCTGAGTGGGAGTCTAAGCGAAGGGATCTGGATGTTTTAGGGGATCCTGAAGATTTGTGGAGTGCCTTCAAGACTACCATCCTTGATGTTGCCAGTGGATGTCTTGAAGCCCATCGACAGGCAAAGAGGAACTTTGTCTCCCAAGGGACACTCGATACCATTTACGAGTGTCTCAGGGCCAGGCTTGATGGCAGAACTGAGCTGTTCAGGGAGAGGAGACATAAAACTGTACTTTTGCTGAGGGTGCCTATGTGGTGAGCTCCAAATAGAGGACTCGGAAGTGAAGTCCCGCTGGGTCGGTTACTTTGAGCGGCTTTACCAAGCTGACCCAACAGCTGTTGAGTTGGATGTAGGGGTGTTACTATCCCTGTTGCTGACCTTCCAAGCAACTGTGGTCCACCTTCATTTGTGGAAACACGGGCTGTGCTAAACCAGTTGAAATGGGGTAAAGCTCCAGGGATCTGTGGCATCCATGCTGAACTTCTCAAGGTTGGTGGAAATGCTACACTCTTGTCGTTGCATGGAGTTCTGTGCTCTGCCTGGAACACAGGCATCATCCCAACTGACTGGAAGAGGGGCCTTGTTGCCCTTCTCTGGAAAGGGAAGGGTGATCACCAGGACTGCAGCAACTACCGAGGGGTGACACTGATCTCAGTGCTGGGCAAGGTCTTCACTCGGAAAATTATTCCGAGGGTTTGCTACCATCGGCTTGAGCATCAGTACCCAGATTAGTATGGCTTTACACCAAAGAGGTCGATGATTGACTGTATCCTTGCTCTTTGGGTCCTCACCGAATGCAGGCGAGAGTTTCGGAAGGAGCTGCTTGCACCCGACATCGATTTCAGCAAAGCGTTCCATTCAGTGGATCGGGATGACCACTGGAGAAACCTCGGCGTTCATGGGGTGCCACCAAAGCTGACCGATCTTATTTCTGAACTATACTCTGATACTGAGAGTGCTGTGAGGTGTGGTGGTTCCATCTCTGATTTATTTACAATTGTGATTGGCCCCCTCATTTTTCAACATTTGGATGGATTTGATTCTGGGAAGGATGTCAGAGAAATCTAGCTACGGTGCATTGTTTTGGAATGTCAAGATCTCTGACCTTGATTTCACAGATGATGCAGTCCTCTTTGTGGAGACTCTGGACATCATTACTCAAGGCACTGAATGAGGAGTCGGGGCCATTGGGATTATTGGTCTCTTGGGTCAAGACCAAGATCCTGGCTTTCAATGACATCATGGATGCTGCTACCCTTTCTGTACCTGTTTGTGATGAGGATGTTGAGGTCACGGAGAGATTCACTTACCTTGGCAGTGATATTCATGTCTCTGCTGGCTGTGAGCCAGAGGTCAATAGACGTCTGGGTCATGGATTCACTGGACCATGGGGTGTGGCGCTGTCGGTACCTGTGCAGGAGGATGAAATCCGAGTCTTCAGGTCCGTTCTCTTCAGAGAACCAGGAGAGAGGAGGTTCGATGAAAGAACCTTGAACTCGTCTCGTATTTCCTTTATGATACCGAGTACCATACACTAAATTACAAATGCGATCGAGTAAGACCAAGGCAAAGATTTTGGCAACAACTGCAGACGCAACTCGAACAGCACTCAGTGGAGTGCATACCTCCGCCAGGCCGAACAGAGATCGGATCTGGATCAGGACCTGAACCAAAATCAAATCGACTTGTTCTTGTCACTCACTCAACCTGTGCACAATGTTTCTCCAAATTTTCGAGATATGCTGCTCACAGACAAACAAACAGACAGACAGGGGTGAAAACATAAACTCCACCCACCTTCGGTGATGGAGCTACCATAACATGCAAAGTCGGTTCGGTGCAGTGCAAGTCGAGCTTATTTTTCCAGCAAAAATGCCAATGATCAAACTTTCCAGGTTAAATTGTGCAGAAAGTTGTCTCGAAGTATGTGTAGTGGACTTTCTTTTGTCAAAGAAGAAAGTTGCTGCAGCCATGTTTACCGAAACAAAATCTCCTGTTCCAATACCCACGTTAAACGACTCAGAGTGAGGGAAATCACCTTTGAGCGGTCTCGCTTGTGTTTGACTCAGTCCGACCATAAACTGATGATTCTCAGGAAGGCCGTTGCGTCAATGTGTGTGCGCTGTCCTTCGGAGTGGACATTAAGGCGATTGTCCCATCTGCTCGCATTCGCTGCTGGACATTAATGATCCTGCGGTATATGAACAATATGTAGCATTGGAGTCACTATCTTCTACTTCTTACTCTAATGGAGCAAACGTGGATGTCACCGAAACTCCAAAAATTGACCACCTGCGGTGGTATCCGGTATTACAAATCATCTTCCTGAAGTTCAGAACTTAAATGCTCTCAAGGAAGAGGCACTGGGGCCCCCAAAGTTCCCTGAACGAATGGGAAAACACGATCTGTCCCTTTTTTTTTTGTTACCTGCGCCACCGAAGGTGGATGAAGGTAATGTTTTCACCCCTGTCTGTTTGTCTGTGAACATGATATCTCAAAAAGTTGTGCACGGATCCGGACGAAATTTGGTGGACATGTTGGCTGTGTGACAAGGACGAATCGATTCGATTTTGGTGAAGATCCGGATCCGAGAAGTTTTTAAAGTGATTCTTCACCGTTGAGAGAGAATAGGGCCAAGATAATTATCGACGGATCCGGACGAAACTTGGTGGATGAGTTGTGTCGATGACAAGAAGGCAATTCGATTTTGGTTCAGGTCGGGATGCAGATCCGGTCTATCAGTGGAATACAAAATGTAAACTGTTCAGCCTGCCGGAGGTATACGCTCTACCGCGTGATGTTCTAGTCTTATATGTTGTGATCAATGAAATTTCTTTCAAAAAATGACAAAAATTATTAACTGCTTTTCGTGAGTTAGATTGTCCACCGAAGGTGGGATGAGAAGGGTACTGCCGCCCAGAGGGTGGCTGTGTGAACACGTCGCTCATTTTCACGTCCATACAGCCGCCCGCAGGACGGGAGTACCCCCGAGTATTATCAATAGCTCTCCCATCTGTGCTTGCACTGATGACTGAGATTATTTTGGGTGAATAACAGAGAGCTTGTTGGGAGCAGGCGCTCAGAACACCATGTGTGAAATGCACGTGTCATCTAACTAAGGGAGCACCCCATTTCCTCATTCAGCACAACCCTAACGGGAAGCTGGTAGAAGCTCGTGCAGATGGTCCTTGACCGATATGTTACGATGAAAAACCAGAGCAATGTTGAAACGATGATGATTTTTTTTTTAATTATTTCACCCACCAACCCCCCCCCCCCTCCCTCCCCCATTCACCATCACTGCTCTACTGACAGTGGACTCAGTTCAATGTTTCTGGGGAGACCAGCCGCACGTGTCCTCACGACCGTGTCTTCATCAACAGTGGAGACGGGACAGATGCTTTGTTTTGCTCCAACATCCTACCTCCACCTGTGGTGTCACAGTCCAATACTTTAAATATCACATTCATGAGTGGCTTTTACAGGTTGTTCACAGGATTCAGAGCTATATACACCTTCCTGGACAAGCCAGGTGAGTCTTCATTCTGTTTCTAAGCAATCTCTCTTCTCCAATGGTTTTTTTATGACTGGACAATGTGATCTCACACAGGATGTCAAATTCATCTTTTTTTGTCTCAGAATTGGAGAGAGTGTAAATGTACCTTTTTAGGGGGTTGGGGCTAGAGGGGAGCTTGTTTATAAGGTATTGTTGTGACGAGTTACATGGGCCATCTGTCGTGTCTCGGTTTGTGTTGTACTTCCTTGTCTGGCACAAATTGTTTATCATCCACATTAACTAAGATTGTCAATTGCTGCATTTTCAGAAATCACAACAACTGCACCACCATCAGCAGGTAAGGCCACCACGTAAATTAAAAAAAATTGGACAAATCGATTTTGAACAGCTTCGGCTCTTTGGTGTAATGATGTTTTTTTACGGAGGGAGACGATAAGTGTTTAATCTTGGTGTCCTGCTTTTTGAAGAACAATTTCCCCATTATTTAATCATTCAATATTTATATATTTCAACTTTTAATGATTTCATGATTAATATATCACGTTTTTTTTTTCCAAAAAAAATTTCAATTATTCCATTTTTCAATTGTTTAATTTTTCACTTCTTTAATAATCGAATTTGCAATTTAGTTTTTTAATTTCCAATTTTTTTTTTTTTAATGTTCAATTATTTGATTGTTTCAATGTAGAATTGTTTCATTTTCAAATATTTCTTTTTCAGTGTTTTAATTATTTAAATCATTTTCATTTTCCATTGTTTAATTCAAAAAAATGGGTTTTTTCTGCATGATGAGGCAGATTTTCAAGTGCTCCCAATTGGCTTATATTACAAGTTGGCTGTACTGGGAGCCATCAGCGATCTCCGATCACAGCCTCTCTGGTTGATGAATGTTTTTAAAAACGTTATCAGAGTACTAGCACACATTATTAACCTACTTTGAAAATTCAAATGCACCATAAGTCCAAGTGCGAGCAAATCGGATAAGGCGACTGAATGTCCCCTTGGAAAGGACAACGCATGCTTTTTTGTATACACAACCTTGCCCGTGGACCATCAGGATGACAGCTTGAAGTCAGATCAAAATTTGTCAGCATGCAAAGTCAGAATTTTTTTTTTTTTAATTATATTTGCTATTAAACTCAGTTTGTGGGATACATGGTCACTATGGGTTTCCCCCCCCCCCCCCCAATCGAAGGCACACATATCATTAAAACCTGAGGAATTCCCGACTTTATCCGTATAAACGCTACACATAAGATGGGAGAATAAAAAAAGTGATGGACGGCATGTTTGTGAGAGATGCAGCATTACAATTGTGTTCACGTAGTGCTGCTTCTCATGCAGTCCTCCCTGCGCATGTGCACGGCCATTCCATGCCGGGGACTGAACCCAGTTGGATTACCTCCAGAAAACCTCCATTGGAGAACCAGACCTCTCGACCTTATTACACCACGCACACAAAGCGAAAAGTAGGGTTATTGGCGATTTGTAAGTTTTGGATGCTGTCAACGTTTCATTGTGTCTTTCTATCTGATGCACAGACATACACAAGATAAATGGAAGCTTGAAGCTGGAGATGACATTTGTCGAGGACCTGGAGAATAGTTCGAGTTTGGCTTTCCGTCAATTGGCCGGATCACTGGAGACGGAGGTGTGTGCACCAAATAGTGAGGTTTCTTCACAAGAACCAGAGCACTTTGTTGGGAGAGGTTGGTCATTCGCCCTACGTGGAGCCATTCTTGATCCAAACTCCCAACTGGATTTCATGGCAAAGGCTGGAGGGACCCTGAGTGTTGGATATTTATTGATAATTTCGCCCATTCTACAACCATTTTACGAATAGTTTTGTCTCTTAAAAACTAGAAGGGCACTCGGAAGAGTGCATACCTCCACCGTGTAATACCTGATCCATGAGAACATACCGGATCCGATACAATTTTGAAATATCATGCTATATATCGTTTTTAGCTCGCTTGTTCGAAGAACAGAGAGCTATAGCGATACCCCCGGCGTGAGCGTGAGCGTCAGCGTCAGCGTGAGCGTGAAAATGTTAAAGTTTTTAGTGCAAGTTATTTTTTCCTTTCTAATGTTTTTATCTACCACACTATTTTTTTAAACGCCCAATATATATATATATATATATAAATATATATATATATATATATATATATATATATATATATATATATATATATAAGGGCGTATAATGTGATACCGGTCATTCGTCCGTCTGTCTGTCTGTCTGTCTGTCCGTCCGTCCGTCTGGTTCCTGTCCGCACTCTAACTCCCAAAGTTTTCAACTTTCACGTTTCATATTCGGTACATAGGTTCAGACTGTGGAGACGGTGTGTCGCGACATACGTTCGTCATCTAAAGTGGTTACCGTGGCAACCAGGATGCTGTTTTCCATCCGTTCCTGTCCGCACTCTAACTCCCAAAGTTTTCAACTTTCACGTTTCATATTTGGTACATAGGTACAGACTGTGGAGACGGTGTGTCATGACATACGTTCATCATCTAAAGTGGTTGCCATGGCAAGCAGGATGCTGTTTTCCATCCGTTCCTGTCCGCACTCTAACTCCCAAAGTTTTCAACTTTAACGTTTCATATTTGGTACATAGGTACAGACTGTGGAGACGGTGTGTCGCGACATACGTTCGTCATCTAAAGTGGTTGCCATGGCAACCAGGATGCTGTTTTCTATCCATTCCTGTCCGCACTCTCACTCCCAAAGTTTTCAACTTTCACGTTTCATATTTGGTACATAGGTACAGACTGTGGAGACGGTGTGTCATGACATACGTTCATCATCTAAAGTGGTTGCCATGGCAAGCAGGATGCTGTTTTCCATCCGTTCCTGTCCGCACTCTAACTCCCAAAGTTTTCAACTTTAACGTTTCATATCTGGTACATAGGTACAGACTGTGGAGACGGTGTGTCGCGACATACGTTCGTCATCTAAAGTGGTTGCCATGGCAACCAGGATGCTGTTTTCTATCCATTCCTGTCCGCACTCTCACTCCCAAAGTTTTCAACTTTCACGTTTCATATTTGGTACATAGGTACAGACTGTGGAGACGGTGTGTTGCGACATACGTTCGTCATCTAAAGTGGTCACCGTGGCAAGCAGGATGCTGTTTTCTATCCATTCCTGTCCGCACTCTAACTCCCAAAGTTTTCAACTTTCACGTTTCATATTTGGTACATAGGTACAGACTGTGGAGACGGTGTGTCGCGACATACGTTCGTCATCTAAAGTGGTTGCCATGGCAACCAGGATGCTGTTTTCCATCCGTTCCTGTCCGCACTCTAACTCCCAAAGTTTTCAACTTTCACGTTTCATATTTGGTAGACAGGTACAGACTGGAGACGGTGTGTCGTGACATACGTTCGTCATCTAAAGTGGTTACCGTGGCAAGCAGGATGCTGTTTTCCATCCGTTCCTGTCTGCACTCTAACTCCCAAAGTTTTCAACTTTCACGTTTCAT